>NC_140987.1:275833364-276079110 GCF_052327205.1 Somniosus microcephalus
AGGGAGCGAGTCGGGGGAAGAAAGAGCGACTGGGGGAACTGAGAGAGCTAGTGGGGGGACGAGAGAGAGCGAGTGGGGGGAAGATAGAAATCAACTGGGGGGAGGAGAGAGAGCGAGCGGGTGGAAGAGAGTGAGCGAGTGGGGGAAGAGAGAGAGCAAGATGCAGAAAAAATGAGAGTGAGTGGGAAGAAGAGAGAGAGCGAGTGGGGGAGAGAGAGAGTGAGTGGGGGCAGTGAGAGAGTGACTGGGGGGGAAGACAGAGAGCGACTGGGGGAAGAGAGAGAGCGAGTGGGGGGAAGAGAGTGAGCGTGTGGGGGGAAGAGAGAGAGCGAGTGGGGGAAGAGAGAGAGTGAGTGGGGGAAGGGAGAGAGCGACTGGGGGAAAGAGAGAGAGGGAGTGGAGGGAAGAGAGAGAGCGACTGTGGGGAAGAGAGAGAGCGACTGGAGGGAAGAGTGAGCGACTCGGGGGAAGAGAGATAGCGACCGGGGGGAAGAGAGAGATTGAATGCGGGGAAGGGAGAGAGCGAGTGGGGGGAAGAGAGAGAGTGAGCGGGGGGAAGAGAGAGCGAGTGGGGGGAAGAGAGAGAGCGAGTGGGGGGAAGAGAGAGAGCGAATGGCGGGAAGAGAGAGAGCGAGTGGAGGGAAGAGAGAGAGCGACTGTGGGGAAGAGAGAGAGCGACTGGAGGGAAGAGTGAGCGACTCGGGGGAAGAGAGATAGCGACTGGGGGAAGAGAGAGAGCGACTGGGGGGAAGAGAGAGAGCGAGCGGGGGGAAGAGCGAGAGCGACTGGGGGGATGAGAGAGAGCGACTGGGGGATAGGGAGAGAGCGATTGGGGGGAAGGGAGAGAGCGACTGGGGGAAAGGGAGAGAGCGACCGGGGGGAAGAGAGAGATTGAATGCGGGGAAGGGAGAGAGCGAGTGGGGGGAAGAGAGAGAGCGAGTGGAGGGAAGAGAGAGAGCGACTGGGGAGAAGAGAGAGAGCGACTGGGGGGAAGAGAGAGAGCGACTGGGGGGAAGAGAGAGGGTGTCGGGGGAAGAGAGAGAGCGACGGGGGGAAGAGAGATAGCGACTGGGGGGAAGAGAGAGAGCGACTAGGGGGAAGAGAGAGAGCGACTGGGGGGAAGAGAGAGAGCGAGTGGGGGGAAGAGAGAGAGCGAGCGGGAGGAAGAGAGAGCGAGTGGGGGGAAGAGAGAGCGAGTGGGGGAAGAGAGAGAGCGAGTGGGGGGAAGAGAGAGAGCGAGTGGAGGGAAGAGAGAGAGCGACTGTGGGGAAGAGAGAGAGCGACTGGGGGGAAGAGAGAGAGCGAGTGGGGGAAGAGAGAGAGCGAGTGGGGGGAAGAGAGAGAGCGAGTGGGGGGAAGAGAGTGAGCGTGTGGGGGGAAGAGAGAGAGCGAGTGGGGGGAAGAGAGAGAGAGAGTGGGGGAAGAGAGAGAGAGAGTGCGGGGAAGAGAGAGAGCGAGTGGGGGGAAGAGAGAGAGCGACTGGGGGGAAGAGAGAGAGCGACTGGGGGGAAGAGAGAGAGCGACTGGGGGGAAGAGAGAGAGCAACTGGGGGGAAGAGAGAGGGTGACGGGGAAGAGTGAGAGCGACGGGGGGAAGAGAGAGAGCGACTGGGGGGAAGAGAGAGGGTGACAGGGAAGAGAGAGAGCGACGGGGGAAAGAGCGATAGCGACTGGGGGGAAGAGAGAGAGCGGGTGGGGGGAAGAGAGAGAACGAGCGGGGGGAAGAGAGAGCGAGTGGGGGGAAGAGAGAGAGCGAATGGGGGGAAGAGGGAGAGCGACTGGGGGGAAGGGAGAGAGCTACTGGGGGGAAGAGAGATAGCGACTGGGGGAAGAGAGAGAACTACTCGGGCGAAGAGGGAGAGCGACTGGGGGGAAGGGAGAGAGGTACTGGGGGGAAGACAGAGAACGACTGGGGGGGAAGAGAGAGAGCGACTGGGGGGAAGAGAGAGAGCGACTGGGGGAAGAGAGAGAGCAACTGGGGGGATGAGAGAGAGCGAGTGGGGGCAAGAGAGAGAGTGACTGGAGGGAAGAGAGAGAGCGACTGGGGGGAAGAGAGAGAGCGACTGGAGGGAAGAGAGAGAGCGTCTGGGGGGAAGAGAGATAGCAACTGGGGGGAAGAGAGAGAGTGACTGGAGGGAAGAGAGAGAGTGATTGGAGGGAAGAGAGTGAGCTACTGGGGGGAAGAGAGAGACCGACTGGGGGGAAGAGAGAGAGCGACTGGGGGGAAGAGGGAGATCGACTTGGGGGAAGAGAGAGACCGACTGAGGGGAAGAGGGAGAGAGCGACTGGGGGGAAGAGAGAGAGCGAGTGGGGGAAGAGAGAGAGCGAGTGGGGGGAAGACAGAGAGCGAGTGGGCGGAAGAGAACAAGCGACTGGGGGGAAGAGAGAGAGCGAGTGGGGGGAAGAGAGAGAGCGAGTGGGGGGAAGAGAGAGAGCGAGTGGGGGAAGAGACAGAGCGAGTGGGGGAAGAGAGAGAGCGAGTGGGGGGAAGAGAGAGAGCGAGTGGGCGGATGAGAACGAGCGAGTGGGGGGAAGAGAGGGAGCGAGTGGGGCAAGAGAGAGGGCGAGTTATGGGAAGAAAGAGAGCGACTGGGGTGAAGAGAGAGAGCGAGTGTGGGGAAGAGAGAGAGCGAGTGGGGGAAGTGAGAGAGCGACTGGGTTGAAGAGAGAGAGCAACTGGGGGAAAAGGAGATAGCGACTGGGGGGAAGAGAGAGAGCGAGTAGGGGGAAAAGAGAGAGTGAGGGGGGAAGAGCGAGAGCGACTGCGGTAAAGAGGGAGAGCGACTGGGGGGAAGAGAGAAAGCGACTCGTGGGAAGAGAGAGAGCGAGTGGGGGGAAGAGAGAGTGCGAGTGCGGGGAAGAGAGAGCGAGTGGGGGGAAGAGAGAGAGTGAGTGGGGGAAGATAGAAATCAACTGGGGGGAGGAGAGAGAGCGAGTGGGTGGAAGAGAGAGAGCAAGGTGGAGAAAAAGAGAGAGTGTGTTGGGAGAAGAGAGAGAGCGAGTGGGGGAGAGAGAGATTGAGCGGGGGGAAGAGCGAGAGCGACCGCGGTAAAGAGGGAGAGCGAGTGGGGGGAAGAGAGAGAGCGAGTGTGGGGAAGAGAGAGCGAGTAGGGGAAGAGAGCGAGCGAGTGGGGGAATAGAAAGAGCGAGTGGGGGGAAGAGAGAGAGTGACTGGGGGGCAGAGAGAGAGTGACTGGGGGGAAGAGAGAGAGCGACTGGGGGAAGAGAGAGAGCGAGTGGGGGGAAGAGAGAGAGCGAGTGGGGGGAAGAGAGAGAGCGAGTGGGGGGAAGAGAGTGAGCGTGTGGGTGGAAGAGAGAGAGCGAGTGGGGGGAAGAGAGACAGAGAGTGGGGGGAAGAGAGAGAGCGAGTGGAGGGAAGAGAGAGAGCGACTGGGGGGAAGAGAGAGAGAGAGTGGGGGGAAGAGAGAGAGTGACTGGGGGGAAGAGAGAGAGCGAGTGGGGGGAAGAGAGAGAGCGAGCGGGGGGAAGAGAGAGCGAGTGGGGGGAATAGAGAGAGCGAGTGGGGGGAAGAGAGAGAGCGAATGGCGGGAAGAGAGAGAGCGAGTGGAGGGAAGAGAGAGAGCGACTGTGGGGAAGAGAGAGAGCGACTGGAGGGAAGAGTGAGCGACTCGGGGGAAGAGAGATAGCGACTGGGGGTAGAGAGAGAGCTACTGGGGGGAAGAGGGAGATCGACTGGGGGGAAGGGAGAGAGCTACTGGGGGTAAGAGAGAGAGCGACTGGGGGGAAGAGAGAGAGCGACTTGGGGGAAGAGAGAGACCGACTGGGGGGAAGAGAGAGAGAGCGACTGGGGGGAAGAGAGAGAGTGCGACTGGGGGGAAGAGAGAGAGAGCGACTAGGGGGAAGTGAGAGAGTGACTGGGGGAAGGGAGAGCGCGGATGAGGGGAAGAGAGAGAGTGACTGAGGGGAAGAGAGAGAGCAACTGGAAGAAGGGAGAGAGCGAGTGGGGGAAGAGAGAGAGCGAGTGGGGGGAAGAGAGAGAGCGAGTGGGGGAAAGAGAGAGAGCGAGTGGCGGAAGAGAGAGACCGAGTGGCGGGAAGAGAGAATGCGAGTGGGGGCTTTGTATTGTAGTTCCAGTTTTGTCTCCATTCAGCAAACACCTGTTGCAACCAACTTCTTGCAGTCCGTGTCTCAATTACACACGGACGTTACAGAGAGAGCGAGTGGGGGGGAAGAGAGAGAGCGAGTGGTGGGAAGAGAGAGAGCGAGTGGCGGGAAGAGAGAGAGAGTGGGGGGAAGAGAGAGAGTGAGTGGGGGGAAGAGAGAGAGCGAGTGGGGGGAAAAGAGAGAGCGAGTGAGGGGAAGAGAGAGAGAGAGTGGGGGGAAGAGAGAGAGCGAGTGGGGGGAAGAGAGAGAGCGAGTGGGGGGAAGAGAGAGAGCGAGTGGGGGGAAGAGAGAGAGCGAGTGGCGGGAAGAGAGAGAGAGAGTGGGGGGAAATGAGAGAGCGAGTGGGGGGAAGAGAGAGAGCGAGTGGCGGGAAGAGAGAGAGAGAGTGGGGGGAAGAGAGAGAGCGAGTGGGGGGAAGAGAGAGAGCGAGTGGGGGGAAGAGAGAGCGACTGGGGGGAAGAGAGAGAGAGAGTCAGTGGAAGAGAGAGTGTGACTGGGGGAAGAGAGAGAGTGACTGTGGGGAGGAGAGAGAGCGAGTGGGGGGAAGAGAGAGAGCGAGTGGGGGAAGAGAGAGAGCGAGTGAGGGGAAGAGAGAGAGCGAGTGGGGGGAAGAGAAAGAACGAGTGGGAGAAGAGAGAGAGCGAGTGGAGGGAAGAGAGAGAGCGACTGTGGGGAAGAGAGAGAGCGACTGGAGGGAAGAGTGAGCGACTCGGGGGAAGAGAGATAGCGACTGGGGGGAAGAGAGAGAGCGAGCGGGGGGAAGAGCGAGAGCGATTGGGGGGATGAGAGAGAGCGACTGGGGGTTAGGGCGAGAGCGACTTGGGGGAAGGGAGAGTGCGACTGGGGGGAAGGGAGAGAGCGAGTGGGGGGAAGAGAGAGAGCGAGTGGAGGGTAGAGAGAGAGCGACTGGGGAGAAGAGAGAGAGCGACTGGGGGGAAGAGAGAGAGCGACTGGGGGGAAGAGAGAGAGCGACTGGGGGAAGAAAGAGGGTGACTGGGGGATGAGAGAGAGCGACGGGGGGAAGAGAGATAGCGACTGGGGGGAAGAGAGAGAGCGACTAGGGGGAAGAGAGAGAGCGACTGTGGGGAAGAGAGAGAGCGAGTGGGGGAAGAGAGAGAGCGAGCGGCGGGAAGAGAGAGCGAGTGGGGGGAAGAGAGAGAGCGAGTGGGATAAGAGAGAGAGCGAGTGGGGGGAAGAGAGAGAGTGACTGTGGGGAAGAGAGAGAGCGACTGGGGGGAAGAGAGAGAGCGAGTGGGGGAAGAGACAGAGCGAGTGGGGGGAAGAGAGAGAGCGAGTCGGGGGAAGAAAGAGCGACTGGGGGAACTGAGAGAGCGAGTGGGGGGACGAGAGAGAGCGAGTGGGGGGAAGATAGAAATCAACTGGGGGGAGGAGAGAGAGCGAGTGGGTGGAAGAGAGTGAGCGAGTGGGGGAAGAGAGAGAGCAAGGTGGAGAAAAAATGAGAGTGAGTGGGGAGAAGAGAGAGAGCGAGTGGGGGAGAGAGAGAGTGAGTGGGGGCAGTGAGAGAGTGACTGGGGGGAAGACAGAGAGCGACTGGGGGAAGAGAGAGAGCGAGTGGGGGGAAGAGAGTGAGCGTGTGGGGGGAAGAGAGAGAGCGACTGCGGGGAAGAGAGAGAGCGACTGGAGGGAAGAGAGAGAGCGACTGGGGGAAAGAGAGAGAGCGACTGCGGGGAAGAGAGAGAGCGACTGGAGGGAAGAGAGAGAGCGACTGGGGGAAAGAGAGAGGGTGACGGGGAAGAGAGAGAGCGACGGGGGGAAGAGAGATAGCGACTCGGGGGAAGAGAGAGAGCGACTAGGGGGAAGAGAGAGAGCGAGTGGGGGGAAGACAGAGAGCGAGCGGGGGGAAGAGAGAGCGAGTGGGGGGAAGAGAGAGAGCGAGTGGGGGGAAGAGAGAGAGCGAATGGGGGGAAGAGAGAGAGCGAGTGAGGGAAGAGATCGAGCGACTGTGGGGAAGAGAGAGAGCGACTGGAGGGAAGAGTGAGCGACTGGGGGGAAGAGAGATAGCGACTGGGGGAAGAGAGAGAGCTACTCGGGGGAAGAGGGAGAGCGACTGGGGGGAAGAGAGAGAGCGACTGGGGGGGAAGAGAGAGAGCGACTGGGGGGAAGAGAGAGAGCGACTAGGGGGACAAGAGAGAGCGACTAGGGGGAAGAGAGAGAGTGCGACTGGGGGTAAGAGAGAGAGTGCGACTGGGGGGAAGAGAGAGAGAGCGGCTGGGGGAAGAGAGAAAGCGAGTGAGGGGAAGCGAGAGAGTGACTGAGGGGAAGAGAGAGAGCAACTGGAAGAAGACAGAGAGCGAGTGGGGGAAGAGAGAGAGCGAGTGGGGGGAATAGAGAGAGCGAGTGGGGGAAGAGAGAGAGCGAGTGGGGGGAAGGGAGAGAGCGACTGGGGGGAAGGGAGAGAGCGAGTGGGGGGAAGAGAGAGAGCGAGTGGAGGGAAGAGAGAGAGCGACTGGGGGGAAGAGAGAGAGAGAGTGGGGGGAAGAGAGAGAGTGACTGGGGGGAAGAGAGAGAGCGAGTGGGGGGAAGAGAGAGAGCGAGCGGGGGGAAGAGAGAGCGAGTGGGGGGAATAGAGAGAGCGAGTGGGGGGAAGAGAGAGAGCGAATGGCGGGAAGAGAGAGAGCGAGTGGAGGGAAGAGAGAGAGCGACTGTGGGGAAGAGAGAGAGCGACTGGAGGGAAGAGTGAGCGACTCGGGGGAAGAGAGATAGCGACTGGGGGTAGAGAGAGAGCTACTGGGGGGAAGAGGGAGATCGACTGGGGGGAAGGGAGAGAGCTACTGGGGGTAAGAGAGAGAGCGACTGGGGGGGAAGAGAGAGAGCGACTTGGGGGAAGAGAGAGACCGACTGGGGGGAAGAGAGAGAGAGCGACTGGGGGGAAGAGAGAGAGTGCGACTGGGGGGAAGAGAGAGAGAGCGACTAGGGGGAAGTGAGAGAGTGACTGGGGGAAGGGAGAGCGCGGATGAGGGGAAGAGAGAGAGTGACTGAGGGGAAGAGAGAGATCAACTGGAAGAAGGGAGAGAGCGAGTGGGGGAAGAGAGAGAGCGAGTGGGGGGAAGAGAGAGAGCGAGTGGGGGAAAGAGAGAGAGCGAGTGGCGGAAGAGAGAGACCGAGTGGCGGGAAGAGAGAATGCGAGTGGGGGCTTTGTATTGTAGTTCCAGTTTTGTCTCCATTCAGCAAACACCTGTTGCAACCAACTTCTTGCAGTCCGTGTCTCAATTACACACGGACGTTACAGAGAGAGCGAGTGGGGGGAAGAGAGAGAGCGAGTGGTGGGAAGAGAGAGAGCGAGTGGCGGGAAGAGAGAGAGAGTGGGGGGAAGAGAGAGAGTGAGTGGGGGGAAGAGAGAGAGCGAGTGGGGGGAAAAGAGAGAGCGAGTGAGGGGAAGAGAGAGAGAGAGTGGGGGGAAGAGAGAGAGCGAGTGGGGGGAAGAGAGAGAGCGAGTGGGGGGAAGAGAGAGAGCGAGTGGGGGGAAGAGAGAGAGCGAGTGGCGGGAAGAGAGAGAGAGAGTGGGGGGAAATGAGAGAGCGAGTGGGGGGAAGAGAGAGAGCGAGTGGGGGGAAGAGAGAGAGCGAGTGGGGGGAAGAGAGAGAGCGAGTGGGGGGAAGAGAGAGCGACTGGGGGGAAGAGAGAGAGCGAGTCAGTGGAAGAGAGAGTGTGACGGGGGGAAGAGAGAGAGTGACTGTGGGGAGGAGAGAGAGCGAGTGGGGGGAAGAGAGAGAGCGAGTGGGGGAAGAGAGAGAGCGAGTGAGGGGAAGAGAGAGAGCGAGTGGGGGGAAGAGAAAGAACGAGTGGGAGAAGAGAGAGAGCGAGTGGAGGGAAGAGAGAGAGCGACTGTGGGGAAGAGAGAGAGCGACTGGAGGGAAGAGTGAGCGACTCGGGGGAAGAGAGATAGCGACTGGGGGGAAGAGAGAGAGCGAGCGGGGGGAAGAGCGAGAGCGATTGGGGGGATGAGAGAGAGCGACTGGGGGTTAGGGCGAGAGCGACTTGGGGGAAGGGAGAGAGCGACTGGGGGGAAGGGAGAGAGCGAGTGGGGGGAAGAGAGAGAGCGAGTGGAGGGTAGAGAGAGAGCGACTGGGGAGAAGAGAGAGAGCGACTGGGGGGAAGAGAGAGAGCGACTGGGGGGAAGAGAGAGAGCGACTGGGGGGAAGAAAGAGGGTGACTGGGGGATGAGAGAGAGCGACGGGGGGAAGAGAGATAGCGACTGGGGGGAAGAGAGAGAGCGACTAGGGGGAAGAGAGAGAGCGACTGTGGGGAAGAGAGAGAGCGAGTGGGGGGAAGAGAGAGAGCGAGCGGCGGGAAGAGAGAGCGAGTGTGGGGAAGAGAGAGAGCGAGTGGGATAAGAGAGAGAGCGAGTGGGGGGAAGAGAGAGAGCGACTGTGGGGAAGAGAGAGAGCGACTGGGGGGAAGAGAGAGAGCGAGTGGGGGAAGAGACAGAGCGAGTGGGGGGAAGAGAGAGAGCGAGTCGGGGGAAGAAAGAGCGACTGGGGGAACTGAGAGAGCGAGTGGGGGGACGAGAGAGAGCGAGTGGGGGGAAGATAGAAATCAACTGGGGGGAGGAGAGAGAGCGAGTGGGTGGAAGAGAGTGAGCGAGTGGGGGAAGAGAGAGAGCAAGGTGGAGAAAAAATGAGAGTGAGTGGGGAGAAGAGAGAGAGCGAGTGGGGGAGAGAGAGAGTGAGTGGGGGCAGTGAGAGAGTGACTGGGGGGAAGACAGAGAGCGACTGGGGGAAGAGAGAGAGCGAGTGGGGGGAAGAGAGTGAGCGTGTGGGGGGAAGAGAGAGAGCGACTGCGGGGAAGAGAGAGAGCGACTGGAGGGAAGAGAGAGAGCGACTGGGGGAAAGAGAGAGAGCGACTGCGGGGAAGAGAGAGAGCGACTGGAAGGAAGAGAGAGAGCGACTGGGGGAAAGAGAGAGGGTGACGGGGAAGAGAGAGAGCGACGGGGGGAAGAGAGATAGCGACTCGGGGGAAGAGAGAGAGCGACTAGGGGGAAGAGAGAGAGCGAGTGGGGGGAAGACAGAGAGCGAGCGGGGGGAAGAGAGAGCGAGTGGGGGGAAGAGAGAGAGCGAGTGGGGGGAAGAGAGAGAGCGAATGGGGGGAAGAGAGAGAGCGAGTGAGGGAAGAGATCGAGCGACTGTGGGGAAGAGAGAGAGCGACTGGAGGGAAGAGTGAGCGACTGGGGGGAAGAGAGATAGCGACTGGGGGAAGAGAGAGAGCTACTCGGGGGAAGAGGGAGAGCGACTGGGGGGAAGAGAGAGAGCGACTGGGGGGGAAGAGAGAGAGCGACTGGGGGGAAGAGAGAGAGCGACTAGGGGGAAGAGAGAGAGCGACTAGGGGGAAGAGAGAGAGTGCGACTGGGGGTAAGAGAGAGAGTGCGACTGGGGGGAAGAGAGAGAGAGCGGCTGGGGGAAGAGAGAAAGCGAGTGAGGGGAAGCGAGAGAGTGACTGAGGGGAAGAGAGAGAGCAACTGGAAGAAGACAGAGAGCGAGTGGGGGAAGAGAGAGAGCGAGTGGGGGGAATAGAGAGAGCGAGTGGGGGAAGAGAGAGAGCGAGTGGGGGGAATAGAGAGAGCGAGTGGGGGAAAGAGAGAGAGCGAGTGGGGGAAGAGAGAGAGCGAGTGGGGGAAGAGAGAGACCGAGTGGTGGGAAGAGAGAATGCGAGTGCGGGTTTGTATAGTAGTTCCAGTATTGTCTCCATTCAGTAAACACCTGTTGCAACCAACTTCTGCAGTCCGTGTCTCAATTACACACGGACGTTACAGAGAGAGCGAGTGGGGGGAAGAGAGAGAGCGAGTGGTGGGAAGAGAGAGAGCGAGTGGCGGGAAAAGAGAGAGCGAGTGGGGGGAAGAGAGAGAGAGATTGGGGGGAAGAGAGAGAGCGAGTGGGGGGAAGAGAGAGAGCGACTGTGGGGAGGAGAGAGAGCGACTGGGGGAAGAGAGAGAGCGAGTGGGGGGAAGAGAGAGCGACTGGGGGGAAGAGAGAGAGAGCGACTGAGGGGAAGAGAGAGAGAGCGACTGGGGGGAAGAGAGAGAGAGCGACTGGGGGGAAGAGAGAGAGCGTGACTGGGGGGAAGAGAGAGAGCAACTGGGGGGAAGAGAGAGAGTGAGTGGGGGGAAAAGAGAGAGCGAGTGGGGGGAAGAGAGAGAGAGAGTGGGGGGAAGAGAGAGAGAGAGTGGGGGGAAGAGAGAGAGCGACTGTGGGGAGGAGAGAGAGCGACTGGGGGAAGAGAGAGAGCGAGTGGGGGGAAGAGAGAGCGACTGGGGGGAAGAGAGAGAGAGCGACTGGGGGGAAGAGAGAGAGAGCGACTGGGGGGAAGAGAGAGAGAGCGACTGGGGGGAAGAGAGAGAGAGCGACTGGGGGGAAGAGAGAGAGAGCGACTGGGGGGAAGAGAGAGAGAGCGACTGGGGGGAAGAGAGAGAGCGTGACTGGGGGGAAGAGAGAGAGCAACTGGGGGGAAGCGAGAGAGCGACTGGGGAAGAGAGAGAGCGACATGGGGAAGAGAGATAGCGACTGGGGGGAAGAGAGAGAGCAACTGGGGGGAAGAGAGAGAGCGACTGGGGGGAAGAGAGAGAGCGAGCGGGGGGAAGAGCGAGAGCGATTGGGGGGATGAGAGAGAGCGACTGGGGGTTAGGGCGGAGAGCGACTTGGGGGAAGGGAGAGAGCGACTGGGGGGAAGGGAGAGAGCGAGTGGGGGGAAGAGAGAGAGAGCGAGTGGAGGGTAGAGAGAGAGCGACTGGGGAGAAGAGAGAGAGCGACTGGGGGGAAGAGAGAGAGCGACTGGGGGGAAGAGAGAGAGCGACTGGGGGGAAGAAAGAGGGTGACTGGGGAAGAGAGAGAGCGACTAGGGGGAAGAGAGAGAGCGACTGTGGGGAAGAGAGAGAGCGAGTGGGGGGAAGAGAGAGAGCGAGCGGCGGGAAGAGAGAGCGAGTGGGGGGAAGAGAGAGAGCGAGTGGGATAAGAGAGAGAGCGAGTGGGGGGAAGAGAGAGAGCGACTGTGGGGAAGAGAGAGAGCGACTGGGGGGAAGAGAGAGAGCGAGTGGGGGAAGAGACAGAGCGAGTGGGGGGAAGAGAGAGAGCGAGTCGGGGGAAGAAAGAGCGACTTGGGGAACTGAGAGAGCGAGTGGGGGGACGAGAGAGAGCGAGTGGGGGGAAGATAGAAATCAACTGGGGGGAGGAGAGAGAGCGAGTGGGTGGAAGAGAGTGAGCGAGTGGGGGAAGAGAGAGAGCAAGGTGGAGAAAAAATGAGAGTGAGTGGGGAGAAGAGAGAGAGCGAGTGGGGGAGAGAGAGAGTGAGTGGGGGCAGTGAGAGAGTGACTGGGGGGAAGACAGAGAGCGACTGGGGGAAGAGCGAGAGCGAGTGGGGGGAAGAGAGTGAGCGTGTGGGGGGAAGAGAGAGAGCGACTGCGGGGAAGAGAGAGAGCGACTGGAGGGAAGAGAGAGAGCGACTGGGGGAAAGAGAGAGAGCGACTGCGGGGAAGAGAGAGAGCGACTGGAGGGAAGAGAGAGAGCGACTGGGGGAAAGAGAGAGGGTGACGGGGAAGAGAGAGAGCGACGGGGGGAAGAGAGATAGCGACTCGGGGGAAGAGAGAGAGCGACTAGGGGGAAGAGAGAGAGCGAGTGGGGGGAAGACAGAGAGCGAGCGGGGGGAAGAGAGAGCGAGTGGGGGGAAGAGAGAGAGCGAGTGGGGGGAAGAGAGAGAGCGAATGGGGGGAAGAGAGAGAGCGAGTGAGGGAAGAGATCGAGGGACTGTGGGGAAGAGAGAGAGCGACTGGAGGGAAGAGTGAGCGACTGGGGGGAAGAGAGATAGCGACTGGGGGAAGAGAGAGAGCTACTCGGGGGAAGAGGGAGAGCGACTGGGGGGAAGAGAGAGAGCGACTGGGGGGGAAGAGAGAGAGCGACTGGGGGAAGAGAGAGAGCGACTAGGGGGAAGAGAGAGAGCGACTAGGGGGAAGAGAGAGAGTGCGACTGGGGGTAATAGAGAGAGTGCGACTGGGGGGAAGAGAGAGAGAGCGGCTGGGGGAAGAGAGAAAGCGAGTGAGGGGAAGCGAGGAGAGTGACTGAGGGGAAGAGAGAGAGCAACTGGAAGAAGACAGAGAGCGAGTGGGGGAAGAGAGAGAGCGAGTGGGGGGGAATAGAGAGAGCGAGTGGGGGAAGAGAGAGAGCGAGTGGGGGGAATAGAGAGAGCGAGTGGGGGAAAGAGAGAGAGCGAGTGGGGGAAGAGAGAGAGCGAGTGGGGGAAGAGAGAGACCGAGTGGTGGGAAGAGAGAATGCGAGTGCGGGTTTGTATAGTAGTTCCAGTATTGTCTCCATTCAGTAAACACCTGTTGCAACCAACTTCTGCAGTCCGTGTCTCAATTACACACGGACGTTACAGAGAGAGCGAGTGGGGGGAAGAGAGAGAGCGAGTGGTGGGAAGAGAGAGAGCGAGTGGCGGGAAAGAGAGAGCGAGTGGGGGGAAGAGAGAGAGAGATTGGGGGGAAGAGAGAGAGCGAGTGGGGGGAAGAGAGAGAGCGACTGTGGGGAGGAGAGAGAGCGACTGGGGGAAGAGAGAGAGCGAGTGGGGGGAAGAGAGAGCGACTGGGGGGAAGAGAGAGAGAGCGACTGAGGGGAAGAGAGAGAGAGCGACTGGGGGAAGAGAGAGAGAGCGACTGGGGGGAAGAGAGAGAGCGTGACTGGGGGGAAGAGAGAGAGCAACTGGGGGGAAGAGAGAGAGTGAGTGGGGGGAAAAGAGAGAGCGAGTGGGGGGAAGAGAGAGAGAGAGTGGGGGGAAGAGAGAGAGCGAGTGGGGGGAAGAGAGGAGAGCGACTGTGGGGAGGAGAGAGAGCGACTGGGGAAGAGAGAGAGCGAGTGGGGGGAAGAGAGAGCGACTGGGGGGAAGAGAGAGAGAGCGACTGGGGGGAAGAGAGAGAGAGCGACTGGGGGGAAGAGAGAGAGAGCGACTGGGGGGAAGAGAGAGAGCGTGACTGGGGGGAAGAGAGAGAGCAACTGGGGGGAAGCGAGAGAGCGACTGGGGAAGAGAGAGAGCGACATGGGGAAGAGAGATAGCGACTGGGGGAAGAGAGAGAGCGACTGGGGGGAAGAGAGAGAGCGACTGGGGGAAGAGAGAGAGCGCGCGGGGGGGAAGAGCGAGAGCGATTGGGGGGATGAGAGAGAGCGACTGGGGGTTAGGGCGAGAGCGACTTGGGGGAAGGGAGAGCGCGACTGGGGGGAAGGGAGAGAGCGAGTGGGGGGAAGAGAGAGAGCGAGTGGAGGGTAGAGAGAGAGCGACTGGGGAGAAGAGGGAGAGCGACTGGGGGGAAGAGAGAGAGCGACTGGGGGGAAGAGAGAGAGCGACTGGGGGGAAGAAAGAGGGTGACTGGGGGATGAGAGAGAGCGACGGGGGGAAGAGAGATAGCGACTGGGGGGAAGAGAGAGAGCGACTAGGGGGAAGAGAGAGAGCGACTGTGGGGAAGAGAGAGAGCGAGTGGGGGGAAGAGAGAGAGCGAGCGGCGGGAAGAGAGAGCGAGTGGGGGGAAGAGAGAGAGCGAGTGGGATAAGAGAGAGAGCGAGTGGGGGGAAGAGAGAGAGCGACTGTGGGGAAGAGAGAGAGCGACTGGGGGGAAGAGAGAGAGCGAGTGGGGGAAGAGACAGAGTGAGTGGGGGGAAGAGAGAGAGCGAGTCGGGGGAAGAAAGAGCGACTTGGGGAACTGAGAGAGCGAGTGGGGGGACGAGAGAGAGCGAGTGGGGGGAAGATAGAAATCAACTGGGGGGAGGAGAGAGAGCGAGTGGGTGGAAGAGAGTGAGCGAGTGGGGGAAGAGAGAGAGCAAGGTGGAGAAAAAATGAGAGTGAGTGGGGAGAAGAGAGAGAGCGAGTGGGGGAGAGAGAGAGTGAGTGGGGGCAGTGAGAGAGTGACTGGGGGGAAGACAGAGAGCGACTGGGGGAAGAGAGAGAGCGAGTGGGGGGAAGAGAGTGAGCGTGTGGGGGGAAGAGAGAGAGCGACTGCGGGGAAGAGAGAGAGCGACTGGAGGGAAGAGAGAGAGCGACTGGGGGAAAGAGAGAGAGCGACTGCGGGGAAGAGAGAGAGCGACTGGAGGGAAGAGAGAGAGCGACTGGGGGAAAGAGAGAGGGTGACGGGGAAGAGAGAGAGCGACGGGGGGAAGAGAGATAGCGACTCGGGGGAAGAGAGAGAGCGAGTGGGGGGAAGAGAGAGAGCGAGTGGGGGGAAGAGAGAGAGCGAATGGGGGGAAGAGGGAGAGCGAGTGAGGGAAGAGAGCGAGCGACTGTGGGGAAGAGAGAGAGCGACTGGGGGAAGAGAGAGAGCTACTCGGGGGACGAGGGAGAGCGACTGGGGGGAAGGGAGAGAGCTACTGGGGGGAAGAGAGAGAGCGACTGGGGGGGAAGAGAGAGAGCGACTGGGGGGAAGAGAGAGAGCGGCTAGGGGGAAAGAGAGAGAGCGACTAGGGGGAAGAGGGAGAGTGCGACTGGGGGTAAGAGAGAGAGTGCGACTGGGGGGAAGAGAGAGAGAGCGGCTGGGGGGAAGAGAGAGAGCGAGTGAGGGGAAGCGAGAGAGTGACTGAGGGGAAGAGAGAGAGCAACTGGAAGAAGACAGAGAGCGAGTGGGGGAAGAGAGAGAGCGAGTGGGGGGAATAGAGAGAGCGAGTGGGGGAAGAGAGAGAGCGAGTGGGGGGAATAGAGAGAGCGAGTGGGGGAAAGAGAGAGAGCGAGTGGGGGAAGAGAGAGAGCGAGTGGGGGAAGAGAGAGACCGAGTGGTGGGAAGAGAGAATGCGAGTGCGGGTTTGTTTAATAGTTCCAGTATTGTCTCCATTCAGTAAACACCTGTTGCAACCAACTTCTGCAGTCCGTCTCTCAATTACACACGGACGTTACAGAGAGAGCGAGTGGGGGGAAGAGAGAGAGCGAGTGGTGGGAAGAGAGAGAGCGAGTGGCGGGAAAAGAGAGAGCGAGTGGGGGGAAGAGAGAGAGAGATTGGGGGGAAGAGAGAGAGCGAGTGGGGGGAAGAGAAAGAGCGACTGTGGGGAGGAGAGAGAGCGACTGGGGGAAGAGAGAGAGCGAGTGGGGGGAAGAGAGAGCGACTGGGGGGAAGAGAGAGAGAGCGACTGAGGGGAAGAGAGAGAGAGCGACTGGGGGGAAGAGAGAGAGAGCGACTGGGGGGAAGAGAGAGAGCGTGACTGGGGGGAAGAGAGAGAGCAACTGGGGGAAGAGAGAGAGTGAGTGGGGGGAAAGAGAGAGCGAGTGGGGGGAAGAGAGAGAGAGAGTGGGGGGAAGAGAGAGAGCGACTGCGGGGAAGAGAGAGAGCGACTGGAGGGAAGAGAGAGAGCGACTGGGGGAAAGAGAGAGGGTGACGGGGAAGAGAGAGAGCGACGGGGGGAAGAGAGATAGCGACTCGGGGGAAGAGAGAGAGCGACTAGGGGGAAGAGAGAGAGCGAGTGGGGGGAAGACAGAGAGCGAGCGGGGGGAAGAGAGAGCGAGTGGGGGGAAGAGAGAGAGCGAGTGGGGGGAAGAGAGAGAGCGAATGGGGGGAAGAGAGAGAGCGAGTGAGGGAAGAGATCGAGCGACTGTGGGGAAGAGAGAGAGCGACTGGAGGGAAGAGTGAGCGACTGGGGGGAAGAGAGATAGCGACTGGGGGAAGAGAGAGAGCTACTCGGGGGAAGAGGGAGAGCGACTGGGGGGAAGAGAGAGAGCGACTGGGGGGGAAGAGAGAGAGCGACTGGGGGGAAGAGAGAGAGCGACTAGGGGGAAGAGAGAGAGCGACTAGGGGGAAGAGAGAGAGTGCGACTGGGGGTAAGAGAGAGAGTGCGACTGGGGGGAAGAGAGAGAGAGCGGCTGGGGGAAGAGAGAAAGCGAGTGAGGGGAAGCGAGAGAGTGACTGAGGGGAAGAGAGAGAGCAACTGGAAGAAGACAGAGAGCGAGTGGGGGAAGAGAGAGAGCGAGTGGGGGGAATAGAGAGAGCGAGTGGGGGAAGAGAGAGAGCGAGTGGGGGGAATAGAGAGAGCGAGTGGGGGAAAGAGAGAGAGCGAGTGGGGGAAGAGAGAGAGCGAGTGGGGGAAGAGAGAGACCGAGTGGTGGGAAGAGAGAATGCGAGTGCGGGTTTGTATAGTAGTTCCAGTATTGTCTCCATTCAGTAAACACCTGTTGCAACCAACTTCTGCAGTCCGTGTCTCAATTACACACGGACGTTACAGAGAGAGCGAGTGGGGGGAAGAGAGAGAGCGAGTGGTGGGAAGAGAGAGAGCGAGTGGCGGGAAAAGAGAGAGCGAGTGGGGGGAAGAGAGAGAGAGATTGGGGGGAAGAGAGAGAGCGAGTGGGGGGAAGAGAGAGAGCGACTGTGGGGAGGAGAGAGAGCGACTGGGGGAAGAGAGAGAGCGAGTGGGGGGAAGAGAGAGCGACTGGGGGGAAGAGAGAGAGAGCGACTGAGGGGAAGAGAGAGAGAGCGACTGGGGGGAAGAGAGAGAGAGCGACTGGGGGGAAGAGAGAGAGCGTGACTGGGGGGAAGAGAGAGAGCAACTGGGGGGAAGAGAGAGAGTGAGTGGGGGGAAAAGAGAGAGCGAGTGGGGGGAAGAGAGAGAGAGAGTGGGGGGAAGAGAGAGAGCGAGTGGGGGGAAGAGAGAGAGCGACTGTGGGGAGGAGAGAGAGCGACTGGGGGAAGAGAGAGAGCGAGTGGGGGGAAGAGAGAGAGCGACTAGGGGGAAGAGGGAGAGTGCGACTGGTGGTAAGAGAGAGAGTGCGACTGGGGGGAAGAGAGAGAGAGCGGCTGGGGGAAGAGAGAGAGCGAGTGAGGGGAAGCGAGAGAGTGACTGAGGGGAAGAGAGAGAGCAACTGGAAGAAGACAGAGAGCGAGTGGGGGAAGAGAGAGAGCGAGTGGGGGGAATAGAGAGAGCGAGTGGGGGAAGAGAGAGAGCGAGTGGGGGGAATAGAGAGAGCGAGTGGGGGAAAGAGAGAGAGCGAGTGGGGGAAGAGAGAGAGCGAGTGGGGGAAGAGAGAGACCGAGTGGTGGGAAGAGAGAATGCGAGTGCGGGTTTGTTTAATAGTTCCAGTATTGTCTCCATTCAGTAAACACCTGTTGCAACCAACTTCTGCAGTCCGTCTCTCAATTACACACGGACGTTACAGAGAGAGCGAGTGGGGGGAAGAGAGAGAGCGAGTGGTGGGAAGAGAGAGAGCGAGTGGCGGGAAAAGAGAGAGCGAGTGGGGGGAAGAGAGAGAGAGATTGGGGGGAAGAGAGAGAGCGAGTGGGGGGAAGAGAAAGAGCGACTGTGGGGAGGAGAGAGAGCGACTGGGGGAAGAGAGAGAGCGAGTGGGGGGAAGAGAGAGCGACTGGGGGGAAGAGAGAGAGAGCGACTGAGGGGAAGAGAGAGAGAGCGACTGGGGGGAAGAGAGAGAGAGCGACTGGGGGGAAGAGAGAGAGCGTGACTGGGGGGAAGAGAGAGAGCAACTGGGGGGAAGAGAGAGAGTGAGTGGGGGGAAAAGAGAGAGCGAGTGGGGGGAAGAGAGAGAGAGAGTGGGGGGAAGAGAGAGAGCGACTGCGGGGAAGAGAGAGAGCGACTGGAGGGAAGAGAGAGAGCGACTGGGGGAAAGAGAGAGGGTGACGGGGAAGAGAGAGAGCGACGGGGGGAAGAGAGATAGCGACTCGGGGGAAGAGAGAGAGCGACTAGGGGGAAGAGAGAGAGCGAGTGGGGGGAAGACAGAGAGCGAGCGGGGGGAAGAGAGAGCGAGTGGGGGGAAGAGAGAGAGCGAGTGGGGGGAAGAGAGAGAGCGAATGGGGGGAAGAGAGAGAGCGAGTGAGGGAAGAGATCGAGCGACTGTGGGGAAGAGAGAGAGCGACTGGAGGGAAGAGTGAGCGACTGGGGGGAAGAGAGATAGCGACTGGGGGAAGAGAGAGAGCTACTCGGGGGAAGAGGGAGAGCGACTGGGGGGAAGAGAGAGAGCGACTGGGGGGGAAGAGAGAGAGCGACTGGGGGAAGAGAGAGAGCGACTAGGGGGAAGAGAGAGAGCGACTAGGGGGAAGAGAGAGAGTGCGACTGGGGGTAAGAGAGAGAGTGCGACTGGGGGAAGAGAGAGAGAGCGGCTGGGGGAAGAGAGAAAGCGAGTGAGGGGAAGAGAGAATGCGAGTGCGGGTTTGTATAGTAGTTCCAGTATTGTCTCCATTCAGTAAACACCTGTTGCAACCAACTTCTGCAGTCCGTGTCTCAATTACACACGGACGTTACAGAGAGAGCGAGTGGGGGGAAGAGAGAGAGCGAGTGGTGGGAAGAGAGAGAGCGAGTGGCGGGAAAAGAGAGAGCGAGTGGGGGAAGAGAGAGAGAGATTGGGGGAAGAGAGAGAGCGAGTGGGGGGAAGAGAGAGAGCGACTGTGGGAGGAGAGAGAGCGACTGGGGGAAGAGAGAGAGCGAGTGGGGGGAAGAGAGAGCGACTGGGGGGAAGAGAGAGAGAGCGACTGAGGGAAGAGAGAGAGAGCGACTGGGGGGAAGAGAGAGAGAGCGACTGGGGGGAAGAGAGAGAGCGTGACTGGGGGGAAGAGAGAGAGCAACTGGGGGGAAGAGAGAGAGTGAGTGGGGGAAAAGAGAGAGCGAGTGGGGGGAAGAGAGAGAGAGAGTGGGGGGGGGGAAGAGAGAGAGCGAGTGGCGGGAAGAGAGAGAGCGACTGTGGGGAGGAGAGAGAGCGACTGGGGGAAGAGAGAGAGCGAGTGGGGGGAAGAGAGAGCGACTGGGGGGAAGAGAGAGAGAGCGACTGGGGGGAAGAGAGAGAGAGCGACTGGGGGGAAGAGAGAGAGAGCGACTGGGGGGAAGAGAGAGAGCGTGACTGGGGGGAAGAGAGAGAGCAACTGGGGGGAAGCGAGAGAGCGACTGGGGAAGAGAGAGAGCGACATGGGGAAGAGAGATAGCGACTGGGGGGAAGAGAGAGAGCGACTGGGGGGAAGAGAGAGAGCGACTGGGGGGAAGAGAGAGAGCGCGCGGGGGGAAGAGCGAGAGCGATTGGGGGGATGAGAGAGAGCGACTGGGGGTTAGGGCGAGAGCGACTTGGGGGAAGGGAGAGCGCGACTGGGGGGAAGGGAGAGAGCGAGTGGGGGGAAGAGAGAGAGCGAGTGGAGGGTAGAGAGAGAGCGACTGGGGAGAAGAGAGAGAGCGACTGGGGGGAAGAGAGAGAGCGACTGGGGGGAAGAGAGAGAGCGACTGGGGGGAAGAAAGAGGGTGACTGGGGGATGAGAGAGAGCGACGGGGGGAAGAGAGATAGCGACTGGGGGGAAGAGAGAGAGCGACTAGGGGGAAGAGAGAGAGCGACTGTGGGGAAGAGAGAGAGCGAGTGGGGGGAAGAGAGAGAGCGAGCGGCGGGAAGAGAGAGCGAGTGGGGGGAAGAGAGAGAGCGAGTGGGAAAAGAGAGAGAGCGAGTGGGGGGAAGAGAGAGAGCGACTGTGGGGAAGAGAGAGAGCGACTGGGGGGAAGAGAGAGAGCGAGTGGGGGAAGAGACAGAGTGAGTGGGGGGAAGAGAGAGAGCGAGTCGGGGGAAGAAAGAGCGACTTGGGGAACTGAGAGAGCGAGTGGGGGGACGAGAGAGAGCGAGTGGGGGGAAGATAGAAATCAACTGGGGGGAGGAGAGAGAGCGAGTGGGTGGAAGAGAGTGAGCGAGTGGGGGAAGAGAGAGAGCAAGGTGGAGAAAAAATGAGAGTGAGTGGGGAGAAGAGAGAGAGCGAGTGGGGGAGAGAGAGAGTGAGTGGGGGCAGTGAGAGAGTGACTGGGGGGAAGACAGAGAGCGACTGGGGGAAGAGAGAGAGCGAGTGGGGGGAAGAGAGTGAGCGTGTGGGGGGAAGAGAGAGAGCGACTGCGGGGAAGAGAGAGAGCGACTGGAGGGAAGAGAGAGAGCGACTGGGGGAAAGAGAGAGAGCGACTGCGGGGAAGAGAGAGAGCGACTGGAGGGAAGAGAGAGAGCGACTGGGGGAAAGAGAGAGGGTGACGGGGAAGAGAGAGAGCGACGGGGGGAAGAGTGATAGCGACTCGGGGGAAGAGAGAGAGCGAGTGGGGGGAAGAGAGAGAGCGAGTGGGGGGAAGAGAGAGAGCGAATGGGGGGAAGAGGGAGAGCGAGTGAGGGAAGAGAGCGAGCGACTGTGGGGAAGAGAGAGAGCGACTGGGGGAAGAGAGAGAGCTACTCGGGGGACGAGGGAGAGCGACTGGGGGGAAGGGAGAGAGCTACTGGGGGGAAGAGAGAGAGCGACTGGGGGGGAAGAGAGAGAGCGACTGGGGGGAAGAGAGAGAGCGACTAGGGGAAAGAGAGAGAGCGACTAGGGGGAAGAGGGAGAGTGCGACTGGGGGTAAGAGAGAGAGTGCGACTGGGGGGAAGAGAGAGAGAGCGGCTGGGGGAAGAGAGAGAGCGAGTGAGGGGAAGCGAGAGAGTGACTGAGGGGAAGAGAGAGAGCAACTGGAAGAAGACAGAGAGCGAGTGGGGGAAGAGAGAGAGCGAGTGGGGGGAATAGAGGAGAGCGAGTGGGGGAAGAGAGAGAGCGAATGCGGGGAATAGAGAGAGCGAGTGGGGGAAAGAGAGAGAGCGAGTGGGGGAAGAGAGAGAGCGAGTGGGGGAAGAGAGAGACCGAGTGGTGGGAAGAGAGAATGCGAGTGCGGGTTTGTTTAATAGTTCCAGTATTGTCTCCATTCAGTAAACACCTGTTGCAACCAACTTCTGCAGTCCGTCTCTCAATTACACACGGACGTTACAGAGAGAGCGAGTGGGGGGAAGAGAGAGAGCGAGTGGTGGGAAGAGAGAGAGCGAGTGGCGGGAAAAGAGAGAGCGAGTGGGGGGAAGAGAGAGAGAGATTGGGGGGAAGAGAGAGAGCGAGTGGGGGGAAGAGAAAGAGCGACTGTGGGGAGGAGAGAGAGCGACTGGGGGAAGAGAGAGAGCGAGTGGGGGGAAGAGAGAGCGACGGGGGGAAGAGAGAGAGAGCGACTGGGGGGAAGAGAGAGAGAGCGACTGGGGGGAAGAGAGAGAGCGTGACTGGGGGGAAGAGAGAGAGCAACTGGGGGGAAGAGAGAGAGTGAGTGGGGGGAAAAGAGAGAGCGAGTGGGGGGAAGAGAGAGAGAGAGTGGGGGGAAGAGAGAGAGCGACTGCGGGGAAGAGAGAGAGCGACTGGAGGGAAGAGAGAGAGCGACTGGGGGAAAGAGAGAGGGTGACGGGGAAGAGAGAGAGCGACGGGGGGAAGAGAGATAGCGACTCGGGGGAAGAGAGAGAGCGACTAGGGGGAAGAGAGAGAGCGAGTGGGGGGAAGACAGAGAGCGAGCGGGGGGAAGAGAGAGCGAGTGGGGGGAAGAGAGAGAGCGAGTGGGGGGAAGAGAGAGAGCGAATGGGGGGAAGAGAGAGAGCGAGTGAGGGAAGAGATCGAGCGACTGTGGGGAAGAGAGAGAGCGACTGGAGGGAAGAGTGAGCGACTGGGGGAAGAGAGATAGCCGACTGGGGGAAGAGAGAGAGCTACTCGGGGGAAGAGGGAGAGCGACTGGGGGGAAGAGAGAGAGCGACTGGGGGGGAAGAGAGAGAGCGACTGGGGGGAAGAGAGAGAGCGACTAGGGGGAAGAGAGAGAGCGACTAGGGGGAAGAGAGAGAGTGCGACTGGGGGTAAGAGAGAGAGTGCGACTGGGGGGAAGAGAGAGAGAGCGGCTGGGGGAAGAGAGAAAGCGAGTGAGGGGAAGAGAGAATGCGAGTGCGGGTTTGTATAGTAGTTCCAGTATTGTCTCCATTCAGTAAACACCTGTTGCAACCAACTTCTGCAGTCCGTGTCTCAATTACACACGGACGTTACAGAGAGAGCGAGTGGGGGGAAGAGAGAGAGCGAGTGGTGGAAGAGAGAGAGCGAGTGGCGGGAAAGAGAGAGCGAGTGGGGGGAAGAGAGAGAGAGATTGGGGGGAAGAGAGAGAGCGAGTGGGGGGAAGAGAGAGAGCGACTGTGGGGAGGAGAGAGAGCGACTGGGGGAAGAGAGAGAGCGAGTGGGGGGAAGAGAGAGCGACTGGGGGGAAGAGAGAGAGAGCGACTGAGGGGAAGAGAGAGAGAGCGACTGGGGGGAAGAGAGAGAGAGCGACTGGGGGGAAGAGAGAGAGCGTGACTGGGGGGAAGAGAGAGAGCAACTGGGGGGAAGAGAGAGAGTGAGTGGGGGGAAAAGAGAGAGCGAGTGGGGGGGAAGAGAGAGAGAGAGTGGGGGGAAGAGAGAGAGCGAGTGGCGGGAAGAGAGAGAGCGACTGTGGGGAGGAGAGAGAGCGACTGGGGGAAGAGAGAGAGCGAGTGGGGGGAAGAGAGAGCGACTGGGGGGAAGAGAGAGAGAGCGACTGGGGGGAAGAGAGAGAGAGCGACTGGGGGGAAGAGAGAGAGAGCGACTGGGGGGAAGAGAGAGAGCGTGACTGGGGGGAAGAGAGAGAGCAACTGGGGGAAGCGAGAGAGCGACTGGGGAAGAGAGAGAGCGACATGGGGAAGAGAGATAGCGACTGGGGGGAAGAGAGAGAGCGACTGGGGGAAGAGAGAGAGCGACTGGGGGGAAGAGAGAGAGCGCGCGGGGGGAAGAGCGAGAGCGATTGGGGGGGATGAGAGAGAGCGACTGGGGGTTAGGGCGAGAGCGACTTGGGGGAAGGGAGAGCGCGACTGGGGGAAGGGAGAGAGCGAGTGGGGGGAAGAGAGAGAGCGAGTGGAGGGTAGAGAGAGAGCGACTGGGGAGAAGAGAGAGAGCGACTGGGGGGAAGAGAGAGAGCGACTGGGGGAAGAGAGAGAGCGACTGGGGGGAAGAAAGAGGGTGACTGGGGGATGAGAGAGAGCGACGGGGGGAAGAGAGATAGCGACTGGGGGGAAGAGAGAGAGCGACTAGGGGGAAGAGAGAGAGCGACTGTGGGGAAGAGAGAGAGCGAGTGGGGGGAAGAGAGAGAGCGAGCGGCGGGAAGAGAGAGCGAGTGGGGGGAAGAGAGAGAGCGAGTGGGATAAGAGAGAGAGCGAGTGGGGGGAAGAGAGAGAGCGACTGTGGGGAAGAGAGAGAGCGACTGGGGGGAAGAGAGAGAGCGAGTGGGGGAAGAGACAGAGTGAGTGGGGGGAAGAGAGAGAGCGAGTCGGGGGAAGAAAGAGCGACTTGGGGAACTGAGAGAGCGAGTGGGGGGACGAGAGAGAGCGAGTGGGGGGAAGATAGAAATCAACTGGGGGGAGGAGAGAGAGCGAGTGGGTGGAAGAGAGTGAGCGAGTGGGGGAAGAGAGAGAGCAAGGTGGAGAAAAAATGAGAGTGAGTGGGGAGAAGAGAGAGAGCGAGTGGGGGAGAGAGAGAGTGAGTGGGGGCAGTGAGAGAGTGACTGGGGGAAGACAGAGAGCGACTGGGGAAGAGAGAGAGCGAGTGGGGGAAGAGAGTGAGCGTGTGGGGGGAAGAGAGAGAGCGACTGCGGGGAAGAGAGAGAGCGACTGGAGGGAAGAGAGAGAGCGACTGGGGGAAAGAGAGAGAGCGACTGCGGGGAAGAGAGAGAGCGACTGGAGGGAAGAGAGAGAGCGACTGGGGGAAAGAGAGAGGGTGACGGGGAAGAGAGAGAGCGACGGGGGAAGAGTGATAGCGACTCGGGGGAAGAGAGAGAGCGAGTGGGGGAAGAGAGAGAGCGAGTGGGGGAAGAGAGAGAGCTACTGGGGGGAAGAGAGAGAGCGACTGGGGGGGAAGAGAGAGAGCGACTGGGGGGAAGAGAGAGAGCGACTAGGGAAAGAGAGAGAGCGACTAGGGGGAAGAGGGAGAGTGCGACTGGGGGTAAGAGAGAGAGTGCGACTGGGGGGAAGAGAGAGAGAGCGGCTGGGGGAAGAGAGAGAGCGAGTGAGGGGAAGCGAGAGAGTGACTGAGGGGAAGAGAGAGAGCAACTGGAAGAAGACAGAGAGCGAGTGGGGGAAGAGAGAGAGCGAGTGGGGGGAATAGAGAGAGCGAGTGGGGAAGAGAGAGAGCGAGTGCGGGGAATAGAGAGAGCGAGTGGGGGAAAGAGAGAGAGCGAGTGGGGGAAGAGAGAGAGCGAGTGGGGGAAGAGAGAGACCGAGTGGTGGGAAGAGAGAATGCGAGTGCGGGTTTGTTTAATAGTTCCAGTATTGTCTCCATTCAGTAAACACCTGTTGCAACCAACTTCTGCAGTCCGTCTCTCAATTACACACGGACGTTACAGAGAGAGCGAGTGGGGGGAAGAGAGAGAGCGAGTGGTGGGAAGAGAGAGAGCGAGTGGCGGAAAAGAGAGAGCGAGTGGGGGGAAGAGAGAGAGAGATTGGGGGAAGAGAGAGAGCGAGTGGGGGGGAAGAGAAAGAGCGACTGTGGGGAGGAGAGAGAGCGACTGGGGAAGAGAGAGAGCGAGTGGGGGGAAGAGAGAGCGACGGGGGAAGAGAGAGAGAGCGACTGGGGGAAGAGAGAGAGAGCGACTGGGGGGAAGAGAGAGAGCGTGACTGGGGGGAAGAGAGAGAGCAACTGGGGGGAAGAGAGAGAGTGAGTGGGGGGAAAAGAGAGAGCGAGTGGGGGGAAGTGGGGGGAAGAGAGAGAGAGAGTGGGGGGAAGAGAGAGAGCGACTGCGGGGAAGAGAGAGAGCGACTGGAGGGAAGAGAGAGAGCGACTGGGGGAAAGAGAGAGGGTGACGGGGAAGAGAGAGAGCGACGGGGGGAAGAGAGATAGCGACTCGGGGGAAGAGAGAGAGCGACTAGGGGGAAGAGAGAGAGCGAGTGGGGGGAAGACAGAGAGCGAGCGGGGGGAAGAGAGAGCGAGTGGGGGAAGAGAGAGAGCGAGTGGGGGGAAGAGAGAGAGCGAATGGGGGGAAGAGAGAGAGCGAGTGAGGGAAGAGATCGAGCGACTGTGGGGAAGAGAGAGAGCGACTGGAGGGAAGAGTGAGCGACTGGGGGGAAGAGAGATAGCGACTGGGGGAAGAGAGAGAGCTACTCGGGGGAAGAGGGAGAGCGACTGGGGGGAAGAGAGAGAGCGACTGGGGGGGAAGAGAGAGAGCGACTGGGGGGAAGAGAGAGAGCGACTAGGGGGAAGAGAGAGAGCGACTAGGGGGAAGAGAGAGAGTGCGACTGGGGGTAAGAGAGAGAGTGCGACTGGGGGGAAGAGAGAGAGAGCGGCTGGGGGAAGAGAGAAAGCGAGTGAGGGGAAGAGAGAATGCGAGTGCGGGTTTGTATAGTAGTTCCAGTATTGTCTCCATTCAGTAAACACCTGTTGCAACCAACTTCTGCAGTCCGTGTCTCAATTACACACGGACGTTACAGAGAGAGCGAGTGGGGGGAAGAGAGAGAGCGAGTGGTGGGAAGAGAGAGAGCGAGTGGCGGGAAAAGAGAGAGCGAGTGGGGGGAAGAGAGAGAGAGATTGGGGGGAAGAGAGAGAGCGAGTGGGGGGAAGAGAGAGAGCGACTGTGGGGAGGAGAGAGAGCGACTGGGGGAAGAGAGAGAGCGAGTGGGGGGAAGAGAGAGCGACTGGGGGGAAGAGAGAGAGAGCGACTGAGGGGAAGAGAGAGAGAGCGACTGGGGGGAAGAGAGAGAGAGCGACTGGGGGGAAGAGAGAGAGCGTGACTGGGGGGAAGAGAGAGAGCAACTGGGGGAAGAGAGAGAGTGAGTGGGGGGAAAAGAGAGAGCGAGTGGGGGGAAGAGAGAGAGAGAGTGGGGGGAAGAGAGAGAGCGAGTGGCGGGAAGAGAGAGAGCGACTGTGGGGAGGAGAGAGAGCGACTGGGGGAAGAGAGAGAGCGAGTGGGGGGAAGAGAGAGCGACTGGGGGGAAGAGAGAGAGAGCGACTGGGGGGAAGAGAGAGAGAGCGACTGGGGGGAAGAGAGAGAGAGCGACTGGGGGGAAGAGAGAGAGCGTGACTGGGGGGAAGAGAGAGAGCAACTGGGGGGAAGCGAGAGAGCGACTGGGGAAGAGAGAGAGCGACATGGGGAAGAGAGATAGCGACTGGGGGGAAGAGAGAGAGCGACTGGGGGGAAGAGAGAGAGCGACTGGGGGGAAGAGAGAGAGCGCGCGGGGGGGAAGAGCGAGAGCGATTGGGGGGATGAGAGAGAGCGACTGGGGGTTAGGGCGAGAGCGACTTGGGGGAAGGGAGAGCGCGACTGGGGGGAAGGGAGAGAGCGAGTGGGGGGAAGAGAGAGAGCGAGTGGAGGGTAGAGAGAGAGCGACTGGGGAGAAGAGAGAGAGCGACTGGGGGGAAGAGAGAGAGCGACTGGGGGGAAGAGAGAGAGCGACTGGGGGAAGAAAGAGGGTGACTGGGGGATGAGAGAGAGCGACGGGGGGAAGAGAGATAGCGACTGGGGGGAAGAGAGAGAGCGACTAGGGGGAAGAGAGAGAGCGACTGTGGGGAAGAGAGAGAGCGAGTGGGGGGAAGAGAGAGAGCGAGCGGCGGGAAGAGAGAGCGAGTGGGGGGAAGAGAGAGAGCGAGTGGGATAAGAGAGAGAGCGAGTGGGGGGAAGAGAGAGAGCGACTGTGGGGAAGAGAGAGAGCGACTGGGGGAAGAGAGAGAGCGAGTGGGGGAAGAGACAGAGTGAGTGGGGGGAAGAGAGAGAGCGAGTCGGGGGAAGAAAGAGCGACTTGGGGAACTGAGAGAGCGAGTGGGGGGACGAGAGAGAGCGAGTGGGGGGAAGATAGAAATCAACTGGGGGGAGGAGAGAGAGCGAGTGGGTGGAAGAGAGTGAGCGAGTGGGGGAAGAGAGAGAGCAAGGTGGAGAAAAAATGAGAGTGAGTGGGGAGAAGAGAGAGAGCGAGTGGGGGAGAGAGAGAGTGAGTGGGGGCAGTGAGAGAGTGACTGGGGGGAAGACAGAGAGCGACTGGGGAAGAGAGAGAGCGAGTGGGGGGAAGAGAGTGAGCGTGTGGGGGGAAGAGAGAGAGCGACTGCGGGGAAGAGAGAGAGCGACTGGAGGGAAGAGAGAGAGCGACTGGGGGAAAGAGAGAGAGCGACTGCGGGGAAGAGAGAGAGCGACTGGAGGGAAGAGAGAGAGCGACTGGGGGAAAGAGAGAGGGTGACGGGGAAGAGAGAGAGCGACGGGGGGAAGAGTGATAGCGACTCGGGGGAAGAGAGAGAGCGAGTGGGGGGAAGAGAGAGAGCGAGTGGGGGGAAGAGAGAGAGCGAATGGGGGGAAGAGGGAGAGCGAGTGAGGGAAGAGAGCGAGCGACTGTGGGGAAGAGAGAGAGCGACTGGGGGAAGAGAGAGAGCTACTCGGGGGACGAGGGAGAGCGACTGGGGGGAAGGGAGAGAGCTACTGGGGGGAAGAGAGAGAGCGACTGGGGGGGAAGAGAGAGAGCGACTGGGGGGAAGAGAGAGAGCGACTAGGGGAAAGAGAGAGAGCGACTAGGGGGAAGAGGGAGAGTGCGACTGGGGGTAAGAGAGAGAGTGCGACTGGGGGGAAGAGAGAGAGCAACTGGAAGAAGACAGAGAGCGAGTGGGGGAAGAGAGAGAGCGAGTGGGGGGAATAGAGAGAGCGAGTGGGGGAAGAGAGAGAGCGAGTGGGGGGAATAGAGAGAGCGAGTGGGGGAAAGAGAGAGAGCGAGTGGGGGAAGAGAGAGAGCGAGTGGGGGAAGAGAGAGACCGAGTGGTGGGAAGAGAGAATGCGAGTGCGGGTTTGTTTAATAGTTCCAGTATTGTCTCCATTCAGTAAACACCTGTTGCAACCAACTTCTGCAGTCCGTCTCTCAATTACACACGGACGTTACAGAGAGAGCGAGTGGGGGGAAGAGAGAGAGCGAGTGGTGGGAAGAGAGAGAGCGAGTGGCGGGAAAAGAGAGAGCGAGTGGGGGGAAGAGAGAGAGAGATTGGGGGGAAGAGAGAGAGCGAGTGGGGGGAAGAGAAAGAGCGACTGTGGGGAGGAGAGAGAGCGACTGGGGGAAGAGAGAGAGCGAGTGGGGGGAAGAGAGAGCGACGGGGGGAAGAGAGAGAGAGCGACTGAGGGGAAGAGAGAGAGAGCGACTGGGGGGAAGAGAGAGAGAGCGACTGGGGGGAAGAGAGAGAGTGCGACTGGGGGGAAGAGAGAGAGAGCGACTGGGGGGAAGAGAGAGAGCGTGACTGGGGGGAAGAGAGAGAGCAACTGGGGGGAAGCGAGAGAGCGACTGGGGAAGAGAGAGAGCGACATGGGGAAGAGAGATAGCGACTGGGGGGAAGAGAGAGAGCGACTGGGGGGAAGAGAGAGAGCGACTGGGGGGAAGAGAGAGAGTGACTGGGGGGAAGAGAGAGAGCGAGTGGGGGCAAGAGAGAGAGCAAGTGGAGGGAAGGGAGAGAGCGACTGGGGGAAGAGAGAGAGCGACTGGAGGGAAGAGAGAGAGCGACTGGGGGGAAGAGAGAGAGCGACTGGGGGGAAGAGAGAGAGCGACTGGAGGGAAGAGAGAGAGCGACTGGAGGGAAGAGAGAGAGCTTCTGGGGGAAGAGAGAGAGCGACTGGGGGGAAGAGAGAGAGCGACTGGGGGGAAGAGAGAGATCGACTTGGGGGAAGAGAGAGACCGACTGAGGGGAAGAGCGAGAGAGCGACTGGGGGGAAGAGAGAGAAAGCGACTGGGGGGAAGAGAGAGAGTGACTGGGGGAAAGAGAGAGAGCGACTGGGGGAAGAGAGAGAGCGAGTGGGGGGAAGAGAGAGAGCGAGTGGGGGGAAGAGAGAGAGCGAGTGGTGGGAAGAGAGAGAGCGCGTGGGGGGAAGAGAGGGAGCGAGTGGGGTAGGGGGGAGGGGGTTGTGGAGGGGGAGGGGGTGGGGGTGTGGAGGGGAAGGGTGGTGGGGGGGAGGGGGCGTGGGGAGAAGGGGGTGGAGGGGGGAAAGGGGGTGTGGGAATTGTGTGGGGGGGAAGGGTGCGGAGGGGGGAAGGGAGAAAGGGAGGGAGGGGGGAAGGGAGAAAGTGAGGGGGGATGAAAGGGAGGGGTGAGCCAGCAGACCCTGTCCCCTCTGCCGGTGATGCCTCCGCGGAGCTCCGTGCCACCCCACGCACTGACATGGCCCAGCCGAGCGCAGCGCCCAGGTCAGCCTGAGCCCCGCCTCCCAAGCCCCATTGCCGGGGTAACATTCTCCCCCTTCCCGCTCTCCCGAGCCCCGCCCTCCCAAGCACCGGTCCCCCGCCCGAGCCGCGGGGCGATGGAGAGAGAGAGCCGCTGCTCCTCCGGTCGATGTGTTGCGGGCCGACCCCTGATGAGTGCCCGATCAGCTGAGCCCGAGCCCCGCGGTGACCGCAACTCACCTCCCGCTAGGCTCCCTCCCGCCCCGCCAGACTTTACCAAAATGGCGGCGATGTCTACGCTCGGCCCAGTCCCGCGCCACCAGCCTTTACCAAGATGGTGGCGATCGCGGGGCGGGCCCAGCGGGAGGTGCGGTGCCTGGCTCGAGCGTGGCTGGGCAACAGAGGCCCAGGCTTCCAGGCCTGCAAAAACGGTGAAAGGTAGGAAAATTATAGATGTTAGAGAAAAGATTGAGAAACAAATTAACTTTTTTAAAAACAATTTGTGTTTTAAAAGCAACTTTTTTTTTTGTTGGAAATGTAGACCTGAAAAGAAACACGCAGAGAGCGGGAAAAAGAAACGAAGAGTTTGGAATCAAGATGGCGGCCACTCACCTCGGTTCAGAATGATTAGGCCCGCCCACACATGCACCGATTGGTCAACCGTCAGGTCACTGAAGTGTAGGATTGGACAATCGTCCTGTCACTCGACTCTAGGACGGCCTGCCCGCACACGCGATGAACCCGCCCCCGTGACGCAGCGATTGGTCAACCGTCGGGTCGCTCGACTGTACGATTGGTCGACCTTCACGTCACTCGATGCTAATGAGTGGATAATGAGCGGAATTTTGAATAATGAGCGGATAATGAGTGGAATTTTGAAAGTTTTTTGGATACCGCGGGCGCAATTTTTGTCCGACCGAAAAGTAAATATGCTTATGATCGTTCCGGAATCGTAAGCTTTCTTTTGCTGTGGCGCGCATGAAGGTACGCTCTACAACTTGAGAGTGTATAGCCGGACAGACAGACGGAACACAGACAGATGAACCACTTTATATATAGACTAGCTGAAGTGCCCGGCGGTGCCAAGGGATTTTTGAGGGCATGTTGTTGCTGGAAGAGAGAGAGAGAGCGACTGGGGAAAGAGAAAGAGCGACTGGGGGGAAGAGAGAGAGCGACTGTGGGGAAGAGAGAGCGACTGGGGGGAAGAGAGAGAGTGACTGGGGGGAAGAGAGAGAGCGACTGGGGGGAAGCGAGAGAGCGACTGGGGGGAAGAGGGGAGGAAGGGGGAGAAGGAGGGGAGGAAGGGGGAGAAGGGGGGGAGCCGTGGGACAATTACCTAGCTCGGGCATGGCTGGGCAGGAGAGGCCCAGGCTTTTTGAGGCCTTACAAAAACGGGGAAAGGTAGGAAAAAGAATCAGGTTATAGAAAATATTTACAAATGAATTAACTTTTTGTAAAAACAATTTAATAAAAGCAATTCTTTTTTTGCTGGAAATGTAGATTTGAAAAGAAACACGCAGAAAGTGGGAAAAAGAAATTAACAGTTTGGAATCAAGATGGCGGCCACGCACCTCGGTTCAGAAGGATAAGGCCCGCCCACACATGCACCGATTGGTCAACCGTCATGTCACTGAAGCGTAGGATTGGTCAATCGTCCTGTCACTCGATTCTAGGAGGGCCCGTCCGCACGGCGACGAACCCGCACCCACGACGCAGCAAGTGGTGACCGTCGGGTCGTTCGACCATACGATTGGTCGACCTCGATGTCACTCGATGCTAATGAGCGGATAATGAGCGGAATTTTGAAAGTTTTTTGGATACCGCGGGCGCAATTTTTGTCTTGCTGAAACGTAAATATGCTTACGACCGTTCTGGAATCGTAGGCTTTCTTTTGATGTAACGCACGTGTAGGTACGCTCTATAACTTTAGAATGGATAGCCGGACAGACAGACAGACAGACGGAAGGACAGACAGATAGACAGACAGACAGATCGATCCTTTTATATATATAGATTTTTAAAATGTGATGTTTTTAAAAAATTTATTTGATGACTTAGTGATGTTTATTAAGATGAAAGGGCCCGTAGTATTTCTAAGCTTGACAGCACTTCCTGTCAGACTTATGAATGGAGCATTCCCTGCTCCGATTGGCTGCCCATGGCCCACGTGACCCCAGGGGTCGCATCGAACTAACTGCGCCCCTGGGATACGCAAGCACTGCGTGCCGGCAGCTGGAGCATACCCCGGATCGGAATTCCACGTGGGCCCACAGCTCAACAGCAGGCGCAGTAGGTAAGTGCAGGTCGGGGACTTACACCCGCGGGAAGCCCCCGACCCAAATTTCTGGCCCATTATGTTCACAAAACACACCCTTCATTATTGTATAAGCTGTGCAAAAAGAAATGGTTTTCAACATGTCAAACTAGAAATGAATAAAAATTGCCAGTTTGTAATTCGAGTTTCAGGTCTTTCTGGTGAGTTTAGCTCCAATGACAGTAGTGATCCATCCTGTTGTGCCATATCTCTGTAGTAATGAAATTTCAGATAACCCTCTGCCTAAACCATTTGTTATTATATTCACAGCCAACCTCATTGGCAGGTGCGAGGGAGCCATATTAAATCTACTATCAACTCTCAGAATGGCAACTCCTTCTTACCAATGGAATTTGTTTGCAATACAAAGCAAAGATCTGTATCTTTGTGCAGCATGTAATTTGCTACACAATACTGTTTCTGTTTCATATCTTATCTATGGATTAACAGAGGATTAGATGGTGATTATGCCATCTATTTTTTCACATCAGTTGCTGCAGTGAAAACCAGTGAAATCTGGTTAAAACTAATATGTTTTGTAGGGGGTGGTGTGTGGAGTCAGCTTTGCCCCTGACTGTTTTGAGCAGATCGAATTGCTCCCACACCCGTGGGTTCTAGACTCCAGACTTAGGTACAGGCTGCGATACAAAATTGGTGCAAGAAAACTGTATTTTGTTTAGAGTCACAATAAATTACACACTTAGATTACTGGAGTAGTTACAGACATTCAAGAGTACACTTAATTAAGAATGGGGAACACATGGCACAATGAGGGAAAATCACATTAATAATGCTCCTATCCTTGTCCCACCCCCAATACCTAACTAAATTGTACTACAAGAGCCAGGGATTATGCTCACCAATAGGGGTTTCTTGACAGTTAAAATCCTATCAGTTAAACCGATTGCGTTTTTGGGGTTCACTCTTTGTGTCCTTTGGGGCCTGCCATCACCACGTGGTCCCAGTATTAGAATCTGCGAAGAGTCTTCAGTTGAGTGGAGTCCACAGATGCGGTAAGGGCGCGGTTGTGGATTTATCTGGGTAAGTACCTTCTTTCCTTCGTTAGAAATAGGGAATAAAGTTTTTGTTGGGTAATTTAGCTTGTAGAGTGGAAAACTTCAGGTTTTATTCCTCTGGTGGTGGTCTGGTCGTCGAGTTTTGCTGTGGTTGGGTTTCAGTTGGCGGTCTTTGGTGTTGGCTCGGTCGTGGTGGCCTAGATCATTACCTGTGTAGTGGTAATGATCTGAAGGTTTTACCCGGCCCTTTGTTACCGCGGTGCTCGTGGTCGGTCGTCATGTAAGGCTGCGGTTGTGGCCTAGTCGTATTCGGTCGAGCCTGCCCCACCGTGCCTCCTCGCCGTGATGTTCCGTGAGCCTTCTGGTTGGATGCCCCTGTGGTTTGAAGGCTTCTGCGAGTGTCCGTCTGTGTGTGTGTGTCCTTGGTTACCAGTGGGCCTATAATTATACTGGTTTTGAGATTGTTATCTGCGCACCAAATCAGGGTTACTTCTTTTTCTGATTTTGGTGGGCTTGTTAAGGTAATTATATTTGTTCACCTTAACTGGTTTTTGGTCGATTGTCCCGTTGTTAAATGGTTTTTAATGTCTTGGTGTTTGTTTATGCATAAGGTAAATCGGTGTCTTCCTGGCTTGGTAGTTAGTTCAAACTAGGCGATTGTATATGCATAGTCTTGATGGGTTTTAGGTTTGTGCAAGATCAAGCCTCTTCCTGAGTTGATTTGTTTTAAAGGGAAGAATGCGTGTTCTGTCTCCTTAAGCAGTCTGGTTTTGAAATAACAAAACCAAAGCTGTCTCCCACAGGCCCGGGCATGTCAAGCTTTAGTTTTGAACTTGACATGCTGCGCAGGGCCCTGCTTTAACCTTGCATTTCTTTGCCATAAAGTCCAAAAGCCATTGTCCTTCAGGGTTCCCTTATTTGATACTTGTCCTTCAGGTTCCCTTATTTAGTAACTTGGGAAATGTGGGAATTTTGTGAATTCTACACCCCACCCCGCCGTGATACTGAAAACTCTCTTCAAGTATCATACTTTAACAAAGGTGAGCAAAATTCCCGACCCTCCATAGCCAATCTTCCCCTGTAATTACCTACCTAAAATCCCATGACACACACATTCCCCATTCTTTAAAAATGTAGTGTACATAAGCATACATAGTCAAAAAAAACAATTATTTACATACATCCAAGCATGGAGGGGTCCAACACCCCTGCACCACTTGGTACACTTATATCTTCAACAAAATATAACACGTCAAAGTCTTTATTGAAAGAACAAAACACACAAAACAACAATCTTTATTTCAGAAACACAAAAAAAATTCAAACTGGTGTATCTCTCTCCACCTTAACATAAGGCTTCTTCCAAGTCCTTTGGTTTCGGAATTCTAGTATTGTGCCTTTTCCCTTGCAATGAGTGCATAACAGATACAATACTATTCCCAGCTGGCAAACCACGAGGATGTCGAAAGCCATTCTAATCCATGAAGATACATCAATATTTTCAAAAATATCCCACCAGGGTGGAACTACAATATCCAATATCTTGGCCCCTATCTATACTGTTTTCTGCACCAACGTGTAGAAATCTTTTTTTTTGAGATGATTACTGCTTTTAGCAACTAGGTTAGATGTTCTGGTAGAAGGGGGATTTCATAGCCTGTAAGGGGTTTTACATCGCAGAGGTTTCTCTCTCTAGAGGCCTCTCTCTCTTGCACAGTAAAACCTTGAGTGGTTTGACCCACTCGCCCCTTAGATTCTGTACTCTGGTCTTTGGGGCAGGAACTACAATGTAGAGAAAACTCTTGGAGACCAAGTTTGATGAAACGAAATGAAATGTTATTGCATATGGAAAAATAAATCAAATGCAAGCAGATAAGAGAGTACATGGGAGGGAAAAACACAAACAAATCATAACGACACAATACTAACTAAGGCAAATACAGGCATCCTATACTCTACAAAGATCATCATGAAATAAGGAAACACACGGAACATCGAGGGACAACAACTCATGTTAATTGTACCCTTAAATCCATCCCTTATTAAACCTATCTAGATCTGATTGTGAAAGGCAGAAACATGCTCACCAATCCAACAAGGAAGTACCAGGTTTTGAAAACAAGTCTGTGATTTGATCCCTTCAGGTGCCCCGTCTCTTCGTGGATCGTGGAACCCCTGTGAGCTGCGCCACACCTCTCTCCTGAGGTGGGGGCCGGGGCGGCTTGACACCGGCGGGCCTGGATGTCGGCGGGGTCGAGGATCGTCGGCTCGACCCTGGTCAGAGGAGCCTTGGGCTGGTCTTCATATAGGTTCCTTCGGTTTACTTTTCGTCTCTTCCCGAGCCGGAGTGGCTGGAAGGTTTCTTCTCTCGGGGTTTTATTTTTTTGTCTCTTCTCCCAAGTTGGCTCGATGGCCTCTCGTTTCGGCAATGGCCCTGGGATGGTCGATGGTCTCCCGATGTTTTTCCCCAGGGCGGGACGCCGGCTTCGAACGGCCTTCTTGATGTTGGCTTAATTCTTCTTCATCCTCCGATGGTGGAGAGGAGTTTGTTGCTCTTCTCCCAAACCCACTCCTCTTGTTCCACTGCCACTCGGTCGTGTGTGTCTGCGGTGTCTGTACAACTCCAACTCCTCCAATTATACTTTTCCTTCAGGAGTCTCCACTTCCCGCCCAAAATCAGGTTAGTCTTTGTTTAACTTTTGGCGGGCTGGGAGCACAGCGGGGTAGTTATTATATTTTTTAATATTTTAGATGGCCGGTAAAGGACCATCTTTGGTCTGGAATGACCTTCATTGTTTTTAATGTCCTGCTGATCTCGTTATCTAGTCCTGGATGCTGTTCTCATGAATATGAAATTGTCCCCTTTTGTCTGGGTCAACATTTAGACGGCCTCTGTCTCCAGGCCGATCTTGACTGGATCTGCATCTAATCCATATGTATATGTGGGGGTCTGGTTTCGTTCTCTCAGAAGCGGCTTCCAGAACTTACTGTGGGTTGAATCCACAAAGCTGTCTGAGGATTCGCAGGAACCATTTTAAAGTGTCCCTATAAGCCGGTCACATGGTATGGTGGCCATTTTGTATGCCCCTTTTTCTGGGCTTCTTTTAAAACAGACTTTAAAATCATGGCCTCTTCTGCCATTTGACCCTTATTAATGCAAAGTCCAATTTTGCGAATCCTACACTCCCCCCTGATGATACTGTAACTTGCTTGAAGTATCATAATTCTGGGTGAGCAAAATTTTCTGACTTTCCACAATCAAACCATCCCCAGTATTTACCTATCTATGACCCCACGACACATGCATTTCCCATTTCAGAAAATCTAGTGTACATTAAGCATCTATAGATGGCAATACCTTGGAGTTAAAAATCTAACAACTTACTTCCAGGCATGGAGGGGGGCCTTATACCCCTACATCACCTAGTGCATACACATTACCCTTTTAATAACAAAAGCACATCTAATAAGACTTCAATAATAAAATAAAATACACACAAAAATCACAATGCACATGAATACATATCAAAATCATACAGAGGAGGGAGGGAAAGCTTTAACTTTATACAAAGCAGCAAAATCTAAATGGGTGTCTCTTCTTCTACCCGCACATAATGCTCCCTCCATTCCCCTCTATTCTCATACTTTTGCGAATGTTTGACCTTTTTACAGTGTACAAACAATAAATAAACTACAACGATAACCTGGCACACTACAAGAATGTGGGAGGCTATCCTAATCCAGGAAGGGACTTCTATATTAGTGAACAGGTCCCACCACGGTGGGTTCACTAAGTCCAATATGTCTGCCCCTATCGCTAAAGTCTTCTGCTCCAGTGTGTAGAAGTGTTTCTGTGAAACAACAACGGCTTTTAATATCTTGGTGAGGTGTTCAGGGAGAGGGGAAATGATATATCCAAAATGTGCAACGAATCACTTCAGATCGGTGAAATTCTCTTTAACAGTGATATGAACAGTGGAAGGTTCAGGGATGGGGACAATTCGCTCTTGCGCCACTTGAACTTCTGCCCTGGGCTTGAAACAGAAGCTGATGTCACTAACCGGACACCAACCGTCCTGTCCATGTTGGTAGTGGGGCGCTGCAGTGGTGACACAGTATGTCCCACCTCCTACATATGCCACCTGCGGGGGCACATGGCCTTGTGCCATTGCCTCCATGGTGCAATTTATAGGCTTCGCGCCAGCAGTTCTGAACCCGCACTGTGGTTTTGAATGGGCATTCAAGTGCTGGGGACACAGGATGATGTGTGCTCCCCGGCTCCGGCACCCCGAGAGGTCGGTGCCCATCATTGCATGCTCCCATCGAATGACGTAAGGTGGGACCCCTGTGTAGCGAATGTGCGCACCCCCCTGTATGACTCCAATGTTCTCCACCCTGTATACCGGGGCGGGTTTTGCTGTCTTTCCCATCACCGGCATTCTCACCACTATACACATAATGGTGTGATTAGACCGTCCACAGTCCACTGGGACTGGGTAGGCCTCTGAAGCTAGTCTGAGCTGGCACGGACTCAATGTATTCTCAAAAGGTTGGAGGGCTGCGAGGTGCTTGTTGCTGATCCAGGAGGGGACTAAACCTTGCTTTAAATCCTCCAGATTACTGCGGCCCTCGCCCAGTAACCACGCCCCATATAGCACACAAGCTTCGTTCTGCGCAGCCTGATCGGACGCATTCTGTTCCTCCCTGATGAGAGCATTTACCGTTTTGGCGTGTTTCTCCAGCTCAGCTATAATTTCTTTTAAGTGTAGTGTCATGGCCTGGTCCTCATGTAACTCAGAACCCACTACCTTATTCTCATCAGTCAGTATCTTTCTTAACTGTGTTTTTAAACCATTGATTTTGGTTTGCAGCTCCACATCATCCAGTGTGTTGATGACGGAAGTTCCTGTATTAAAAGTTGTGAAAATATCATTTACTGCACCCTTTCTTTGTCTCCCTACTCTGTCCAAGACCTCATGTGGTGTGGTGTACAATTCGGCTCTGTCGACATCGGCAAAGTCGAATTCGTAAAACTGTTTAAACACGTTTGTTAACAGAACCTGGTATAATTGCTCCATTTCCCTGGGGCACCACTCTGGCAATCGTACCTCGATGAGGTTTAAAATCACCGAAGCCAGCACATAGTGGACCCCTTGGTACAGTACCTGACCTGTGGGTACCAGTACCAATCCATTCCCGGGTCCCTTTGTTGTGGTGGGGCACCCTTCCTTGAGGGCTTTAGCTACTGGAATTGTGAGCAGGGGCTTGCGGGGTCGGGTGATGAGCTCAGTGGCATTTACTGGGATCTGAGAGTATGAGACACCGCACGCCCGTGTGCTGACATCCCACCTCATTCCTTGTCCAGCACCCTGCCACTGCCGTTGGAAAAAGATGGAGACGCCTGTGGGGCAAGCGCGTTCTGAACCCCACATACAGATGTAGATCCCCTCATCTAGTTCCCACCACTTGTCCCAACAGACACTCAACCCCCCCTGAGTTCCCATAATCATCCGATGGGTGTTGTTACCCAGTCTCTCCCACTCCACAGTGGAGTTCTTCATGGTGCTGCTCAACTTGCGCAGCCACCACCAACGATCCAAAGGTACATGTCCACTGCACTCCAGGCAAATCCTCCTTCCTACGGTGATGCTTATTCTGGGTGCAATGATCCGCACCCTGGGGCACATCAGAGACGTTTATCTGTACACAAACGCCGTCTGGCTGGAGTATTCAGTAGAGTTCGACCCCAGCCAGCCTGGCCATCTTCCTTCATGGAAGTATGTGGCAGTCTCTTCAGCGTCCCTTGGGCCGGTTCCATCAGTCGCGATGGGGCCTCTGTTGCCAGAGCACCCGTAAATGGTGGAGTCCTTAGTGCGGCCCCGATAGGCCCAGCTCCACCCGATTGTCATGAACGCGACGAGGATCCCTCTCATCTTTTCTGGCTCCTGTAACAGATCACACAATATAGCCAGGCTCCCGAGAGATTCTGGCTTAGGTGATGGCATGATCGGGTCTTTCGACCTCTGTTATGTTCATTAATAACTAGACATTCTTATTATGAACACAGCTAGCTTCTAGCTAGTCATTTGTTCAGTACACGTTCTCTAGGTACAGTATCTGTAGAGATGCAGCATGTGTGCTCCTGTGTGTAGGCTGCCATCTTGACTGTTGCCTTGTGGGTAGCCTAGTGCCTCATGGGTAATGTAGTCTTAATATATATATATAGCTGGGTAGTGTAGTCTTATACATACAGCTATATACAGCTCTACGGCTCCAGCTAGTGTCCACTATAGAATGACATGTTATTGATCGTTACATCCCCCTTTCTTTGAGGTTTAACAAAATCAATATCAATCAACTTTCAAGAAAACAATAAAGATAATATCAGTAACACTTTTGTTAGTGCTCTATAAACATAAACATTTTCAAAACACTCAACACATTTTCAAAGCTTTACATTGTACTCAAAGATTAAGACTATCAGGATCATTTACTTCACATGTGGATCTTCTCAGCACGGGTAAGTCTGATGTGTCTTCATGAGATTGTTCTGGCGGTGAATGACAAGATGCAGTTGCGGCATTGTCATCAATCTGCTCTTGTATAGATCGAGGTCTCCTTGCGATCTTTGCTTGGACGGGGTTTCAGTGTTTCCTTCACTCTTCATGCCATAACTCTCAATGTAGTCAATGCACTCTTGAAAAACTGCTGGCAGCTGGATCCCATCATACAGCATAGTCCTCTCAGCAGCCTCGGCTAATGGAACACCAAAGATTGGCCTGAGGGAAGAAGGAGTATCCACCGGAACTGCTTCCTGCTCTGGTGCAGGCTTCTTCTTTTTCTTTTTCTCTTTCCACTGCTTAACAACATCTGCTGCGGTTATATCTTTGGACTTTTTCTCCTTGTGTTTTTCCTCTTTGTGTTTTTCTTCCTTTGGCTTCTCTTTTACCTTAAAGTCTTTTTCTTTCTTCTTGGAGAAACTAGGCTTTTTGAAGACATGGATACCCTTTGGCCTTTTCATCCTTGATGGGCTCTCTGCTTCATCACCTGAGTCATCGGGTCTGCTTATGGCACAGTTTATATGGTAGACTCTCTTGACCAGTTCTAAGTCTTCACAAGCTTTGTCACCTAGTATCGAATCAAGTATTTCAGCCACAACAGAAATCATGAGATGATGCACTTTCTCTTTGACTGTCACTTTAAGTCTGCATACACCTAAGCTATCTATTTTCTGTCCATTATAGCTCTTCAGTAGTACTGACTTTTTCTGTATTTTGGGCTTTTCTTTCATATTTTTTATGTCACTCATACTGATTAAGTTTGCTTTTGCCCCAGTGTCCAGTTTCAATGTAACTAATGCTCCATTTATCTGCAGTGGGATCATCCATTTGTCCACTTTTACTGCATTGACTTTATGTTCAGCATTGTCCATTTCTGAGGGCTGCACATTTTCTGTATCTTTTTTGATATCGTCACATGACACCATTCCTACAAAAAATGTCTCACTTAAATCAGTGTCCTCAATCACATTAACTTGTTGCCCTTTCGTTGTTTTTACTTTTGAAAAGCATTGTTTGGCAAAGTGATTCTTTCCATTACACTTTGTGCACATTTTTCCAAACGCTGGGCATTGTCTTAACTGGTGTTTGTAACCACAGCGTTTACAATTAAAAATTTCATCCTCCGATTGCTTTTCATTTCTGTTCTGCCCACGTTTGTTCCCCTTGTAGGACACAGCACCGACAGCAGCATTTTCACTCATTACAATCGCATCATTATTGATTTCACTGAAAGTCTTCGTGTGCTTTCGAGCTAGCTCGCTGGCTTTGCATATTTTCACCGCATTTTCCAAATTTAGTTCGGTTTCTCTCAACAGACGTTCCCTGACTTTTTTATCATGAATACCAAACACAATCTGGTCATGAATCATGGATGATTTCAGCTCAGAGAAATTACATGTCTGTGCTTTCAGTTTCAGATCAGTTATAAAGCTATCAAAAGTCTCATTTTGTTGCTGTGTCTGAGAATGGATGATGTATCTGATATGCCTATCAATTAGTCCAATAAAAGGCGACGAGTTAAGAACGTAACTGAAGGTTTTTATTGGCTAAATAACAGAGCCCACCCTCGTGGGTGATCCGATCCAACAGGGAGGAATACTAGCCAGTCAGCTACCTTTATACCTGGGCAGGTAATGGGCGGAGTCGGAGGTGGTCAGCCCAGGTATAACAGTGCGACAAGAGGCGACCTCGTGTAGTGATGTGACAGTGAGAACAGTGAGAACAATATACAGTGATAACTATAACAGTGGTTTACCACATTCACCCCTTGTTTAGATTAGAGTCCGGCGGGGTGAAGTGTATTACCAGCTCTGGTATGTCAGTCTGTCCGGAGGCTTCGTTAGCCTCTCCGATCGTCGCAGCGGCGGTGTTACATTATCCGGTGTTAAAGCTGGTGTCTGCGTAGTCGGCAAAGGCTCGTGGGGTTCCGGCATGCCGTCTACCTCGGCTGGACTCGGGGGGTTGGGAGGGGGGGGTGAGGGTGCGAGGTCTCGTAAGGAGACAGTGTCCTCCCGTCCGTCTGGGTAAGCCACATAGGCGTACTGGGGGTTGGCGTGCAGGAGGTTCACCTTCTCGACCAGGGGGTCCGTTTTATGGGCCCTCACGTGCTTTCGCAGCAAGACGGGTCCCGGAGAGGTCAGCCAGGTTGGTAGGGTGGTTCCCGTAGTCGACTTCCTGGGGAAGACAAACATTCGGGCATGGGGGGTGGTGTTAATGGCAGTGCAAAGTAGTGACCGGATGGAGTGCAGCGCAATCGGGAGGACCTCTTGCCAGCGGGAGGTTGGGAGGCCCTTAGACTTTAAGGCTAAGAGGGTGGCCTTCCATACCGTCGCGTTCTCTCTTTCCACCTGGCCGTTCCCTCGGGGGTTGTAGCTGGTGGTCCTGCTTGCTGCAATACCCCTCTCCAATAGGAACTGACGGAGTTCCTCGCTCATGAAGGAGGCGCCCCGGTCACTATGTATATAGTTCGGGAACCCGAACAAGGCGAAGAGTTTGTTCAGGCATTTAATGACCGTGTTACTGGTCATGTCTGGGCAGGGGAAGGCAAAGGGGAAACGGGAGTACTCATCAACGATGTTGAGGAAGTACACATTACGGTCGGATGACGGTAGGGGCCCCTTGAAGTCGATGCTCAGACGCTCGAAGGGGCGGGTGGCCTTGATCAGGCTTGCTCTGTCCGGCTTATAGAAGTGCGGTTTGCACTCAGCACAGATCTGGCAGTTCCTGGTCATGGTCCTGACCTCCTCGATGGAGTATGGCAGGTTGCGGGCCTTAATGAAATGGTAGAGTCTGGTGACTCCGGGGTGGCAGAGGTCATTGTGGAGGGTCTGAAGTCTATCACTTTGCGCGCTGGCGCATGTAATGCGTGAAAGAGCATCAGGGGGGTCGTTCAGTTTACCGGGCCGGTACAAGATCTCATAATCATAGGTGGAAAGCTCGATTCTCCACCTCAAGATTTTGTCGTTCTTGATCTTGCCCCTCAGCTTGTTATTAAACATGAAGGCAACCGAGCGTTGGTCGGTGAGGAGGGTAAATCGTTTGCCTGCCAAGTAGTGCCTCCAGCGCCGTACTGCCTCCACAATTGCCTGGGCTTCCTTCTCGACCGACGAGTGTCGGGTCTCGGGGCCCTGTAGGGTCCTTGAGAAGAAGGCTACCGGCCTACCCTCCTGGTTAAGGGTAGCGGCTAGGGCGAAGTCGGATGCATCGCTCTCCACTTGGAAGGGGATTGACTCATCCACTGCGTGCATTGTGGCCTTGGCTATGTCTCCCTTAATGAGGGAGAAGGCCGCGCACGCCTCTTCCGTGAGGGGGAAGGATGTGGTTTTCAGGAGGGGTCTGGCTTTGTCCGCATAATTGGGTACCCATTGGGCATAGTAGGCGAAAAGCCCCAGGGTTCTCCTAAGTGCTTTTGGACAGTGGGGGAGGGGTAGCTCCATGAGGGGGCGCATTCTTTCGGGGTCGGGGCCGATGACTCCGTTCTCTACTACACAGCCAAGGATGGCAAGGCGCGCTGTGTTAAACACGCATTTCTCCTTATTGTAGGTGAGGTTCAGCCGTTGGGCCGTACGGAGGAATTTCTCCAGATTCACGTCATGGTCCTGCCGGTTGCGGCCGCAGATGGTGACGTTATCGAGATAGGGGAAAGTGGCCTGTAGTCCGTTCTGGTCAACCATCCGGTCCATCTCCCGTTGGAAAACCGAGACCCCGTTGGTGACACCAAAGGGGACCCTAAGGAATTGGTAGAGGCGGCCATTCGCCTCGAAGGCGGTGTACTGGCTGTCCTCCGGGCTGATGGGGAGTTGGTGGTAGGCCGACTTGAGGTCGATGGTCGAGAATACGCGGTATTGTGCAATCTCATTGACCATGTCCGATATGCGGGGGAGGGGGTATGCGTCCAGCTGGGTGTATCTGTTTATGGTCTGGCTGTAGTCGATAACCAGGCGATTTTTGTCGCCGGTCTTGACTACCACCACCTGGGCACGCCAGGGGCTGCTGCTCCCCTCAATAATGCCCTCTTTCAGGAGTCGCTGCACCTCAGAGCTAATGAAGGCTCTGTCCCCAGCGCTGTACCGCCTGCTCTTAGTAGCGACAGGTTTGCAGTCGGGGGTGAGGTTAGCGAACAGGGAAGGTGGCGGTACCTTGAGGGTGGATAGGCTGCAGGTGTTACGCGGTGGGCGGTTTAACTTTCGCTGGTTGTCGACTGTGAGTGGGGGGAGGGGTCCACCGTATGCTAGGGTTACACTTTGGAGGTGGGATTGGAAGTCCAGCCCTAGTATGACGGCAGCGCACAGCTGGGGGAGTACGAGGAGTTTAAAATTTTTATACTCTGTCCCTTTAACCGACAATGTCACGACACAGTAGCCGCTGATGTCTGTGGCATGCGACCTCGATGCCATCGAGATGCGGCTGCGCGTTGGCAGGACGGGGAGGGAGTAGTGGCTCACCGTGTCTGGGTGGATGAAGCTCTCCGTGCTTCCGCTGTCGAACAGGCAGGTCGTGGCGTGGCCGTTGACTTTGATGTCCATCATTGAGCTGGCCAGGTGGTGCGGGCGGGCTTGATCCAGGGTCACGGAAGCTAGGGTGTAGATGAGCGCGTCGTTGTCATGACAAGATGGCGGCGAAGATGGCGGCCCCCGTAGTTCACATGAGGCTCTGTTTAAATCGTTTGCCCCGCACAAAGATGGCCGCCCCTGCTGTTCCCATGAGGCTCTGCAGGCTTCGGCTGCCCCGCACAAAGATGGCCGCCCCTGGTTTTCCCATGAGGCTCTGCAGGCTTCGGCTGCCCCGCACAAAGATGGCCGCCCCTGGTTTTCCCATGAGGCTCTGCAGGCTTCGGCTGCCCCGCACAAAGATGGCCGCCCCCAGGGTTCGCATGAGGCACTGCTGGCTTCTGAGGATTTGCTTCTGCAGGCCTTGGAGAAGTGGCCTTTCTTGAGGCAGGTTTTGCAGGTCGAGTTTTTGGCTGGGCAGCGCGACCTCGGATGCTTCTCCTGGCCGCAAAAGAAGCAGCCAGCGGCCCGATCGGGGTTGCCTGATGTCGGGGCCGGTACCGGGGCTAGCGGGCCCGGTCGGATCCGTGATGCAGACGCTGAGGTAGGTCCCGGGGGCAGCGCTGTGAAGGGTGGTGGGGTGGGGGTCGGGCCCGAGTCCCAGGGTCGCGAATAGTACCTGGCAAACGCTTCCTGGTCTTGCTGGGTGGCCTCTAGGGTGAGGGCGAGGGCTTCGGCCTTGTCCAGGTCTATGTCCTTAGCTTCAAGCAGTCTTTGCCGTGTGTAGTCGGAACGTAGGCCTCTCACCAAGGCGTCGCGGACATTGTCTTCCATGTTCGCAGTAGCCGTCACCGCTTTAAAGTCACAGTTCCTGCCGAGTTGTCTCAGCGCTCGTGAAAATTCAGCTATCGATTCTCCTGGCTGTTGCTGGCGAGATCTTAAGAGATGCCTAGTGTACATGTAGTTTACCGGGCTCCGGTACTGCTGTTTCAGTAGGTTGATGGCGTCGTCGTACGTAGTCATGTCCTGGATGAGTGTATATACTCTCGGGCTCGCTTGGGCTTTCAGGACTCTTAGTTTGGATCTCTGAGGGACGACGGCTTCCTCCAGGTACGATTCGAAGCAGTCCAGCCAGTGTTTGAAGTCGTTGGCTGAGTTTGGTGCCTGTGGGTTTAGATCCAGGTATGGTGGTTTCAAGGCTTGCAGCCAAGCCGGCTGGTGTGGCCCGTTGTCTGGAGGCTGCTGTTGCTGTGCTGCTGGGTGAGCTCCTTGCTGTTGCTGTTCATTATCAGACATCTTTAAAATTTAGTCAATAAAATTGATATGCCTATCAATTAGTCCAATAAAAGGCGACGAGTTAAGAACGTAACTGAAGGTTTTTATTGGCTAAATAACAGAGCCCACCCTCGTGGGTGATCCGATCCAACAGGGAGGAATACTAGCCAGTCAGCTACCTTTATACCTGGGCAGGTAATGGGCGGAGTCGGAGGTGGTCAGCCCAGGTATAACAGTGCGACAAGAGGCGACCTCGTGTAGTGATGTGACAGTGAGAACAGTGAGAACAATATACAGTGATAACTATAACAGTGGTTTACCACAGTATCTTTCATACGTCTCATTCTTTTTGGGAGAGCAATGTGCAACAAATTTTTTTAGCACATCTTCTAATTTTTCTCTGTTCTCCGCTGGATTAAATACAAATGTATTAAATAACTCTATCGCCTGTGGGCCTGCAACCGTGAGCAGCAACGCTATCTTCCTTGCGTCTGGCTTCGTACCAAATCCGATGGCTGCAATGTAGAGTTCGAATTGCTGTTTAAAAGTCTGCCAATTGAAGTCAATTTTTTCTGTGAGATTCAAACGCTCTGGTGGCTTCACATTCTCCATGTCGCTTTTCACAATTTTCTGCAGATCTTCACCTTCCTGGTACCATGTTATGTTCATTAATAACTAGACATTCTTATTATGAACACAGCTAGCTTCTAGCTAGTCATTTATTCAGTACACGTTCTCTAGGTACAGTATCTGTAGAGATGCAGCATGTGTGCTCCTGTGTGTAGGCTGCCATCTTGACTGTTGCCTTGTGGGTAGCCTAGTGCCTCATGGGTAATGTAGTTTAATATATATATAGCTGGGTAGTGTAGTCTTATACATACAGCTAAAAACAGCTCTACGGCTCCACATTGTGTCCACTATAGAATGACATGTTATTGATCGTTACAACCTCGATCCAAAAATACACACACACTGGACAGATTTAAAACTACTTAAACTCTAATCATTTTAATATTTACACACCTTAAACTTAAACTTAAACTTAACTTATGTACAGTGCCGCCCGTCCCCGGGCGGCTTGCCTAATCCCTGATTGGACTGCAGCTCGCCACTCCCTGTGGCGGGGCTGCAGTGACCTGTGGCTTGGGTTCCCCGTAGCCTTTTGCTGTTAATCGGGGACTGCGTTTTGTCAATGATTTCTCAGGTCGGCGTTTACTGGGAGCGGGGGACTCGGGCCAAGGTTTTACTGGCTGAGGCGTTCGAGTCGACCTGCGAAGAGGTACTTTGGGCGTGGCTCCCTTAGCGAACGGACCTTTGGGTGGGACTTTAGCTCTCACAGCCCATGGCTCTTCCACGACTGTGGGCTTCGGCTCCCTTCCCTCAGGCTCCGACCCTTTGGGATTTGGGCAGGCTCCCTTGGCAAGTGGACCTTCGGGTGGGACTTTAGCTCTCACAGCCCGTGGCTCTTCCACGACTGTGGGCTTCGGCTCCCTCCCCTCAGGCTCCGCCCCTTCGGGATTTGGGTCTGTGGCAGGCGACTCCTCCTCACCTGTTCCTACAGGTGGAGAATCTCTGCCCCCAATTTCTACCTCCCCCACGCTTGAGTCGAGGGCGGGACCTCCGTCCTCCGACTCCACCTCCTCCAGAATCGTGTCGAGGGTGGGGCCTTATTGTTCGGGCTCCTCCTCGTCCGAGTCCCAGGCCATAGGGGAAGCCTCCCCCCAGGTGGGCGGGGCAGCTTCTCCTTCCAAGCAGGCTACAACGCCAGCTTGTGTGGTCTGTGGCTCATCGCACGCCTCAGGCTGAGGATCTTTACCCTCAGACCTGGCTTCGGTTGCTGATACTCTTGCACCTGGTTTAAACAGTTTGCACTGATTGATGTGAAACCATTTAGTGCGCCAGGGCAACTTCACTGCATATACCATGGGGCTGGCCTTGTCTACAATGCTGTAGGGCCCCATGTACAGTGGTTCTAAACTCCCTACTCGGGCATAGTTTCTCACCATGACCTGATCTCCAACTTCCCACTCATGTGCCTTTCGGGGTTCAAGCAGCAATCGGTTGCCCTGATGCTGCCTTCCCATGTTCCCAGCCGTTTGCCCATAGATCTGTTTCAGGCGCTCAAAAAGGTTCCGGGCAAACTTGTCCCGATTTAACTCTCGGAGCTGCCCCTCAGTGAACACCGGGGCTAGTACATGGGTGGGGGTTCGCATGACTCTTCCAGTCATTAATTCATGCGGGGAGTACCCCGTACTTTTAGACTGGCTAGCCCGGATCCCCATGAGGACTAGAGGCAAGGCCTCCACCCATTTCAGGGGCGAGTCCCTCGTCTCCTTCCTCAACTTTTCTTTTAAGGTGCGGTTCATGCGCTCCACAATCCCAGATGACTGCGGATCGTGGCCACGTGCCACTTCCCTTCAATGCCTAAGAGCATGAGGGTGTCCTGCATCACTTGGCCAGGGAAATGAGCCCCTCGGTCAGACTCCACAAATCGTGGTAGTCCCCACCGCGAGAACACCTCCCTGACCAAGATCCTGGCAGTACTAAGTGCCGTGGCTGTTCGGCATGGGAAGGCTTCCACCCACTTGGTAAACACATCCACCAGGACAAGGCAGTTCTTATAGCCTCCCTGGGCGGTGGGCAGGGGCCCGATGTAGTCGACCTGTATCGCCTGCCATGGTCCCTCTACTCTCCTGATGTGCCCCATGGGCACCTTCCTTTTCTGGGCGTCTGGGTTGTTTGCAGCGCACACTAGGCAATTGGCGCAGAACTCACGGACATCGTCCCGAAGTCCCGGCCACCACCCCGCCTGTTCCACCCGTTGCCAGGTGACTTCAGGCCCGGGGTGTCCTGCTCCTGGACCCTCGTGGGCCAGCTGAAGGAATTCCCTCCGGTGCTGCTGCGGCACAACCCACTGTTCCTCTCGGAACAGCATGCCTTCCTTGATGGAGAGGGCTGCTGTACCGTATGGACCCTCTACTTCCTTGCCCTCAGTGATGGCCTTGAGGACTGTTTTTGGGGCGGGATCTAGGGTTTGGACGGTCTTGAGGTCTGGGGGCAGTGTTACCCCTGTGGTACCCTGAGTCCCATCCCTGCCTCGGATTACTGCCACGGGTTTGGACCCATAGGGATCCCAGAAAATGCCGGTGCGGGCACCTTCCCTGGCTAGCGTATCCGCTTGCTGATTACCCTCGCCGCGGAGTTCCATGGAGGAATGGGCCTTTACCTTGTGGATAAAGGCTTCCCCTTTCTCTCCCACCACAGCTAAGATCTTTTCTAACAGGGCCTTTACGGTTAAAGGTCGCCCGTCCACAGAGGTATATCCGCGGCGGGACCAGATGGCTAGGTACTCCGTACACGAGTTGCATGTGAACATGCTGTCCGAGCAAATCATGTAGAGGGTGGGGAAGATCTCGGGGTGTGTAATAACGTACACTACCGCAGACAGTTCAGCCTGCTGGGCGCTCATGGTGCTGGGGAGCTTAATCGCCAGGGCAATGTCTGCAGCGGGGTCATAAACTCCACACCCTGTGAGTCGTTCACCAGCTGATACCGTGCTGGACCCGTCCACGTAGATCTCGCGGCCCGTGGGATGTATCCTGGCCCGTAAACCTACGTCCACCTCCCATACCCCTTCTACGGAACACCGATGGGCTGTTCCGGGATATACCATGTTGGCCGCGAGCTTGGGCTCGCAGAGACCCTTCACCTTCAGCTCCATCTGTGAAAGGAGGAGGGTCCAGCGCGCAATGCGTGCACTGCTTACTGTCCCATCCTTAATCCTTCCATCTAGAAGCATTCGGGTAGGTGTGTGATGGGTGAGGAGAGTGATGGGAGAGGTGCCTGTGAAGATCAGAGATCTTTTCACAGCCCAATGCGTGGACAGGAGATGCCGCTCACAATTGGAAAAGCTCCTTTCCACATCAGTGAGCACCCTGGAGGAATAGACCACTGGCCTCAGCTTGCCGTGTCGCTCTTGAAGCAGTACAGCACTCAAGCTATCACCGCTAGCCGCTACCTCCAGGAAAAACTCCTCTCCCCCATGTGTGGCCCCCAGGGCTGGCGCGGTCTGCAAGTCTCTCTTGAGTTTTTCAAATGCTGCCTGGCAACCCTCGTCCCAGGACCACTCCACTCCCTTGTGTAGAAGTCGGGGCAGCGGGGCTGCTGTGGCTGCATAGTCCTCAATAAAGTCTCTGCAGTACCCGATCAGTCCCAGAAAGGACCTCACACCCGTTACGGTGTTGGGGATCGGTAGATCTTGCACCGATTCCCGTCTGGCCTTATCTATGGCTCTCTCACCGGCACGGATGGTCAGACCCAGGAATTTCACTTCCTGCTGGCCGATCCGTGCCTTCTTTGGGTTCACTTTGAAACCCTTTCTACCTAATAGCTCCAATAACTCGGCCAATAGTGGGCCATGCTCCTCTCTCGAGTCTGTGAACAGGAGCAGGTCGTCCACATACTGCACTAGCTGATTGGGCTGGCTGAACTCTTTTAAGCTCCCTGCCATGCATTGATGGAAAATGCTGGGGCTGTTGTGGAAACCCTGTGGCAAGCAGTTCCAGGTGTACTGTTGCCCTTTAAAAGTAAAGGCAAACTTGTATTGATCCTCCCTCCTTAAAGGGATGGACCAAAACCCATTAGAAATATCCAGTACCGTGAACGTGGTCGCGGAGGCTGGAATACTTCCTATCAGGTCGGCAACTGCTGCTACTGTCAGCACGCAGGCTGGGATATTGCTACTGAGGACTCTGTTGTCCACCGTGGCTCTCCAGGAATCATCCGGTTTCCTCACCGGCCATAACGGAGAGTTCACATGGGTGACTATCGGTCTCAACACGCCCTACTGCACCAGTAAAGATATTGCTGTCTCCATGTCGGGCTCCGCTTCTCGGGGGAAGTTGTACTGCTTTTGGGGTCGGGCCATGTGGTCTCCATCTACTCTGACCTCAAACCCGGTGACCCTCCCGCAATCGTGCTTGAGTGGTAAATATAGTCCGGTGCTCGGACACGAATGCCTGCAAATCTTGTGGGATGCCTGCGACCATGAGTTCGAGGTCGTAGCCCTCTTTTGGCTTCACGGTACACAGGGTCCCTCTTTCTCCATCCCCTGGGATGACGACTACCTTGCCCGGCTCACCCTTACCCGCTCCCCAAAGACAATGTTTTCTTAGGTCCACGAGGATCTCGTGTTCGACCAAGAAATCGGACCTGAGGATCCCTTTCCCATTCTCCACCTCCCACTTCATCAGTATACACCTCCACTTGGTGCGGAGTGGTCCTAAATGAATGGAGAGGGGAATGGAATGTGCGCCAGCCTGTTCCTTGCCTGTGAAGCCCAACAGAATATATGGAACCCCGGTGGACAGAGGCGAGGCGGTGGGGTTATCTGTGTGGATCACGGTGCACGATGCCCCCGTATTCAACAAATAGGTCCCTTTTACCTCCTGCACTTCCATCTCCACGAGGGGTCGCCTCCATATATCGTATCGCAGCGCACACAAGTAAATGGGCTGTGCTGGCTCTAGTCATTTGGGCACCGCGGTTGGGGTTTCGGGAGCGACAAGACCGGTGGTGACAGCTATTTTCCCCTGCAAAATCATCAGAGACCGCATTGTCTCTAAAATTGATTCAATCGCAGCGGGATCCATAACCGCACCAGCTCCTTGCGCTGGGGCAGGAGCTACGGCTTGGGTTTTGGCTGGTGCTGGGGCGGCGGTCTGGGCTTGGGCTTGGGCTGCGGGAAATCTCCCTTTATTATCCTTCCACGGATTTCTACAGTCCTTGCGCCAAAGTCCATCCTTCCCACACCCATAGCAATTGAGCTTAGCTTGGACAGGGCGATTCCCCTCCTGACGCCACTCCTTCTTGCTTGGGGCTGCGGGTTTTGCCTCATGCACCTTTCCCTTCTGGGGAGGTGTTTCCTGACCTCTACAATTCTTGTACGCAACATTTAGCTGACGGAGTACCGTCTCCTCCGTGACGCCGGGACCTTGGGGATCAAACCAAGATCTGGCTAGGGACCGTATCTCTGGCAAGCTGTTGGTAACCAAGCAACGGAGCCAATGAACCTGCCATTCATCGCTCATTGCAGCCCATTCAGGCATACCCGGACAGCTGCGTCGATACACTGGCCACAGCCTTTCTGCGAAAACCCGTGGGGGTTCTCCAGATAACTGCACAGTCCCTTCTACACGGTCGAACGGACTACCGTCGTCCACTCCCATTACTTCTAAAACTTCCTCCCTAAGATCCATATACCCTTTCCGTCCCCTCATACTATCCTCTGAGAGGCACTGAAGGATTGTGCAATCCAGGGAGAAAAGCAACAGTTTCACCTGTTCCTGATCATCATAGTCATTAATGGCTGCTGTTTCCTCTATCTCCCTGAAATGAATCGTGGGATCTCCCTTTACGGTGAGTCGTGCGAGGTGGCTCACTATGGACCTTAATTGCAGGCCAGCGTAGGGCACCATGAGCTGGTCCTGGTGGGGTCTGATACTGCCATCGGCAGCGTTGGGACCGAATCTCTGGTGCCGAGTGGGACACAATGGTGCCAGTCCCAGCTTTGCTACCAGTGGTTCTTCCTCACACTCCACCTCGGCTACCTCCTCTTTCACTACCCCCTCCTTTTCCGGCCAAATCTCACTATAGCTCGGCGGTGCTGAGGGCTCGGTGGCTGGTACCACAATTACCTCAGCTGGAATCGACTGTTTTGATTGCTATAAAAAGTCCATGTGACTAGCTTTCGGGCTGACGAGACACACCATGCCTTTTGCCTTTACCAGGGCCGTTCTTAGGTCCTCTATGGTCTTTTGGCAGGGGCCGTGGTCTGTGCTCTCAAACCCGTGTTCGAGGGCTAGCTTGTAAGCTGCCTTAACCTCCACTACTCTCTCCTCCTGCGTTCTTAGCTGTTGTGCGAGGCGGGCATTTCTCTCCCGTATCCTCGTTTCATTAATCTTTGCCTCAGTAACCTAGCACTCCAGCTACTCTATTCTAGCCTGATGTTGACTAGCTACCACTTGGCGTTCCTGATTCAGCGCGTGAAGTGCTGTGATGAGTTTTTCCCCTCCCATGGCCTTTTCCTCTATCTCTGCTGCCTGGGTTGTGATCTTGGCTGCCTGTGCTGCAATGACCCAGTCCAAAATCTGGACCTGCTTCTTGTAACACATCAGCCACACTGCCTTCTCCACTGACTTCTTATGCTCTTTGCTCTCTGTCCACCTGATGGCTGCGTCCACCGGACGCCCATCCAGTAAGAGATCGGAAATCCACTGCTTAGTGAGATTTACTTTGCCAAAGAAATAATCCGCTATCCTCTCATCCATTGCATTTCGACCATTCAAACTTGGATCTACTGCATTGCAAACCTGCTGCCAGAATCCTGCCGCGGTCACCATTTTCTGCAAGGGGTTTTAGACCACAGAGGTTTCTATCTCTCGAGGCCTCTCTCTCTTGCACAGTAAAGCCTTGAGTGGTTCTGTCAAGTCCACGCCTCAATAATACATGGACTTTGGGAGAACAGTTTAACAGGTACTTTACTGAACAGGAGGCAGCGTCAGACTGAAAATACAGAAGCCTGCTAGGGCCTTTTATACAGGGGTGGTCACTGCCGGTACTGCAGTCTAAGACCAGTTATTCCCTTAAAGGTACATACACAACAATTCCTCCCCTTTTAGATTAACAGTACATAACATTCATTTAACAACTAAATAATAACTAATTACAATTACAATTTTCTCAGCAATATATACATCAACTGAAATAGTCATTTATAAGTTCAGTCTTTGAGGAGGCTTCGTGATCCTGACTGGTTAGCGCCATTCTCGAGTATCCTGTTCTGGCGGTGGAGTCAATTCTGGCTCATTGTCATTGGTTGGTTCGTCAGCTTCCAATACCCCTGCTTCTGAGGTGGACGCAATCTGTACTTCAGGCTCATTACCAGGTGCACATGCTTGTGGCATAGGTTTGGCTTGTTCCTGTGACTCTAGTATCTGGTCAGCATGGCGTCTCACGATGCTCTCTCCAATGTCCACTGTGTACATTAGTGGTCCCTGCTGCGTGCATATCGTTCCTGGCTGCCATTTTTCTGTTCGGTAGTCGCGGGCCAAGACTGGTTGCCCTATCTTGAAGCTCCTGGTTGGCTTCTCATTTATTTGCTGGAACTGCTTATCCTCAACATCTCGTCTTATGTTTGGTTTGAGCAAATCCAAGCGACATCTTAGTCTCCGGTTGAAAAACAGTACGGCTGGAGTTTGGTTGGTTACTGCATGTGTCGCATTCCGGTAAGCAAACAAGAAGTTATCCATCTTGTGTTGCAGTGGTATGTCGTCATTATACATTGCCTTTATGGCCTTTTTAAAGGTCTGAACAAACCTCTCAGCCAATCCATTTGTGGCTGGATGATATGGGGCAGATGTGTAATGTTTCACCCCATTATTCTTCAGGAACCTCCGGAAATCCTCAGACACAAACTGTGGGCCATTGTCGGAACAAATCTGTTCTGGCAACCCATTCCTGGTGAAGATGGTCCTTAGGACTGCAATAGTTTTCTCCGTGTTGGTGGAGGACATTTTAATGACCTCTGGCTATTTCGAATGGGCGTCCACAGCGATTAGAAACATTGAGTCTTAAATGGACCAGCAAAATCAATGTGTACCCATTGCCATGGAGATGAAGGCCACTCCCATGGATGTAGCAGGGCCTGTAGTGGAGCATTTTGGACCTTCTGGCATCCTGTGCATCTCTTGGTCATATCCTCGATTTCTTTATCGATTCCCGGCCACCACACAAACGCCCTGGCTAGGCTCTTCATTTTTACCCCTCCCAGATGACCCTTGTGAAGCTCATTGAGCACTCTAACTCTCAACTTGGGTGGAATTACCACTCGGGATCCACACATCAATGTTCCCCAGCACACTGACAGCTGTTCTCTCCTTGGCGAGAAAGCTGGCAACAGTGAGTCGCCATATGCTGGCCATCCCGTCACCGTCAAATCATATACCCGAGAGAGTGTTGGGTCATTTCGTGTTTCCTTCTCAATACTTGCGTTTGTAACAGGCAAACATTCTGCTATGGTTGCATGGAATATCTCCACAGGGTCCACTGCAGGTGCTTCTTCCGCCGTAGGCAATGGTAGGCGCGACAGCCCATCAGCGTTTCCATGTTGCTTCGTACCTTTGTACTCTATGTCATACTGATGTGCCCCGAGAAAAAGTGACCATCTTTGCAGCCGTTGCGCCGTCATCACCGGAACGCCCTTCTTTGGGTTAAAAATTGAAACCAGGGGTTGATGATCAGTCAGTAGGGTCAATTTCTGCCCGTGCAGATAGTGATTGAACTTCTTCACCCCCCAAACCAGGCTGAGGGCCTCCCTGTCAATCTGGGCGTAGTTACGCTCAGCTGAGGTTAGCGAGCGCGATGCAAAGGCTATTGGCCTCTCTGAACCGTCACGGAATTTGTGTGACAGCACCGCTCCAATGCCGTAAGGTGATGCATCACATGCCAACCGAATCGGCAGTGTTGGGTTGTAGTGGGCCAATACTTCTTTTGTAGTGATTAGGCATTTACATTCCTGAAAGGCACGCTTACACTCATCACTCCATTTCCATGTTACACCAGTTTGAAGCAGGGCATTCAGTGCGTGCAGAATTGTGGATAAATTCGGCAAGAACTTATGGTAGTAGTTCACCAACCCGAGGAACGACCTCAGTTGCGACACATTTTCCGGTGCTGGAGCATTGACTACAGCCTCAATCTTGTCCGGCGACTTATGCAACCCTTACTCATCAATCATGTGGCCACAATACGAGGTTTGTCTCCTGAAGAACTCGCATTTGGGACGGTTGGCTCGTAGCCCATATTCCTGCAATCTCGTGAGCACCTGTTCCAGGTTGGCAAGGTGTTCATTGTCATTTTCGCCCGTAACCAGGATGTCGTCCAAATAACACTGGGTCCCCGGGATCCCTTGCAGGACTTGTTCCATTGCCCTCTGCCAAATAGCCGGGGCCGATGCTACCCCGAATACCAGTCGATTGTACTGGTAAAGGCCTTTGTGAGTGTTTATCGTGAGGTATTTCCTAGATGCTTCTTCCACCTCCATTTGTAGATACGCTTGAGCCACGTCAATCTTTGTAAAACGTTTCCCTCCAGATAGTGAGGCGAAAATATCTTCTATCCGCGGAAGCGGATACTGTACTGTGTGCAGGACTGGGTTCACAGTCACCTTGAAGTCCCCGCAGATGCGAACTTTCCTTGGCTCCCCAGGCGTGCTGCTCAATGCTTTCTTCATTACAGGAATGATGGGTGTGGCCCACTCGCTCCAGTCCACCTTAGACAGCACCCCCGAACGCTCCAGACTCTCCAGTTCAGCTTCCACAGCTGGGCGTATCGCGTATGGCACCGGTCTGGCCTTGAAAAATTTTGGGGTTGCGTTATCCTCAATCTTTATGGTTGCCTTTACTCCTTTTAGAGTCCCAAGTCCTTGTTGGAACACCTCTTCCGCGTCAGATAGAATTTGTGACAGACATCCAAGTGCGACGTCATCTCGTCGATTCATAACAGTTAGGGCTGATCCTGTGTCCAATTCCATCTTCACTGGGGACCCTGCTATCATGAGGGTGACCCAAATGGTTTGGTGATCTTCTTTTGCGATCACGTTGTGTAACTTTAAACAACTTAGTCGCCTGCTCCCGGAGTCCTTATCACTCTCCTGATCTTCTGAACTACTATCTGTCAGTTTCTTTACTTTCCTGTACTGTTCCTTAGTAGCTCTTGTCATGTTGGTCTGCTTTCCCGACCTGCAGACTCTTGCTATATGTCCCATTTTTCCGCATTGCCTGCATATTTTGTCTTTAAACCAGCAGTCCTTCTGCTCATGGGTTGTTCTGCAGCAGCGATAGCACTTTTCGGCTCCATACGCCATTTCGTTAGCGCTGTATTCTTATGGTTTCTGTTGTATTTCTGCAGCTCCCTGTGCTGCTGCTTCGTAGGATACTGCCACGCTGAAAGCCTGTTCTCGCGTCAGGTCCTTTTTTGAATGTAGTCGTTTCTGGGTTCCTTCACTCTGGAGCCCGCAAACAAACTTATCCCGTAAGGTGTCTGCCAGTCCTGCTCTGAACTGGCAGTGCTTCGATAACTTGCGTAGTTCCGTAAGATAGTCAGCATTGCTTTCATCTTTGTGCTGGTTTCTTTTATGCAACTTGAATCTTTCTGCTATCAGCAGTGGTGTAGGGCTTAGGTGTTCCTGTAAGATATGAACAATCTCCTCAAAACTTTTCTCCATTGGTTTAGCTGGGGTAATTAAATTCCGCAATAGGCCGTACGTATTCGCACCCATCAGATTTAATAATACCGACGCCCTCTTTCCATCGGCCACCTCATTTGCCTTGCAGTACACTTCAATTCTTTCTACATACGTGGTCCAGTCTTCTACCTCGTTGTCAAAAGCAGTGATACTGCCACTTTTCGGCATCTTGGGCAATTTAAAATGGCGCTTCCCGCGCTTTTGCTTCTTCCCCAATGGAATAAAATGGCGCCTCCCGCGCTTTTGCTTCTTCCCCAACGGGATAAAATGGCGCCTCCCACGCTTTTGCTTCTTCCCCTTACTGCCACGCTGCTCCTAGCATTCTACGGGATAATGGCGGCGACCCGCAGCTTCGGCGCGTCTCGCTTTCCTTCCCCCCCGTTTAGTTTCTCTCCGCTGTCCTGTTCTTGAGCACCGACCGCGCCCTGTGCGCTCCACCCTTTCTCTCTTGTTTTCTTTTCCCGGCGACACTGCGCGGCCCTTTTTGTAGAGCCGCTCGATCGAGCTTGAGCCCGCCGCAGTCCGGAAGGGTGAGCGCGCTACCTGCTACCAGCACGATTCGCTGGAACCACCGTCTCTCCCGCAATTCTCCGAACACCAATGATTTCTTTGGGCGGTTGCCCTCAGTCGACGCCCGTTGCTCAGACTACAACCTTCCAGGACCCTCCTCTCAGGCGAGATCCCCATGAGATAATGCCACACTGCAGGTGAGTTCGAACCAACTCGTCGTCGCTGTAAAGTCCACGCCTCAATAATACACGGACTTCGGCAGAACAGTTTAACAGGTACTTTACTGAACAGGAGGCAGCGTCAGACTGAAAATACAGAAGCCTGCTAGGGCCTTTTATACAGGGGTGGTCACTGCCGGTACTGCAGTCTAAGACCAGTTATTCCCTTAAAAGTACATACACAACAGGTTCGACTCACTCGCCTCTTAAATTCTATATTCTGGAATTTGGGGCAGGAACTATAATGTAGAGAAAACTCTTGGAGACCAAGTTTGAAGAAACGAAATGAAATGTTATTGCATATGGAAAAATAAATCAAATGCAAGCAGATAAGAGAGTACATGGGAGGGAAAAACACAAACAAATCATAACGACACAATACTAACTAAGGCAAATACAGGCATCCTATACTCTACAAAGATCATCATGAAATAAGGAAACACACGGAACATCGAGGGAAAACAACTCCAATTAATTGTACCCTTAAATCCACCCCCTTATTAAACCTATCTAGATCTGATTGTGAAGGGCCAGAAACATGCTCACCAATCCAACAAGGAAGTACCAGGTGTTGAAAACAAGTCTGCGTTTTGATCCCTTCAGGTGCCCCGTCTCCTCGTGGATCGTGGAACCCCTGTGAGCTGCGCCACACCTCTCTCCTGAGGTGGGGGTCGGGCCGGCTGGACACTGGCGGGCCTGGATGTCGGCGGGGTCGAGGATCGTCGGCTCGACCCTGGTCAGAGGAGCCTTGGGCTGGTCTTCATATAGGTTCCTTCGGTTTACTTTTCGTCTCTTCCCGAGCCGGAGTGGCTGGAAGGTTTCTTCTCTCGGGGTTTTATTTTTTTGTCTCTTCTCCCAAGTTGGCTCGATGGCCTCTCGTTTCGGCAATGGCCCGGGGATGGTCGATGATCTCCCGATGTTTTTCCCCGGGGCGGGACGCTGGCTTCGAACGGCCTTCTTGATGTTGGCTGAATTCTTCTTCCTCCTCCGATGGTGGAGAGGAGTTTGTTGCTCTTCTCCCAAACCCACTCCTCTTGTTCCACTGCCACTCGGTCGTGTGTGTCTGCGGAGTCTGTACAACTCCAACTCCTCCAATTATACTTTTCCTTCAGGAGCCTCCACTTCCCGCCCAAAATCAGGTTAGTCTTTGTTTAACTTTTGGCGGGCTGGGAGCAGAGCGGGGTAGTTATTATATTTTAAAATGTTTTAGATGGCCGGTAAAGACCCATCTCTGGTCTGGAATGACCATCATTGTTTTTAATGTCCTGCTGATCTCGTTATCTAGTCCTCGATGCTGTTCTCATGAATATGAAATTGTCCCCTTTTGTCTGGGTCAACATTTAGATGGCCTCTGTCTCCAGGCCGATCTTGACTGGATCTGCATCTAATCCATATGTATACGTGTGGGTCTGGTTTCGTTCTCTCAGAAACGGCTTCCAGAACTTACTGTGGGTTGAATCCACAAAGCTGTCTGAGGATTCGCAGGAACCATTTTAAAGTGTCCCAATAAGCCGGTCACATGGTATGGTGGCCATTTTGTATGCCCCTTTTTCTGGGCTTCTTTTAAAACAGTTTTTAAAATCATGGCCTCTTCTGCCATTTGACCCTTATTAATACAAAGTCCAGTTTTGCGAATCCTACAAGCCGAAATGTGCTACATATTTTTGCAGGTTGGTAAAATCTTTTGTTAGGTTGAGGTGAACAGTGGAGGGTTCAGGAATGGGGACAATCCGTTCCTGGGCCACTTGAACTTCTGCCTCGGTTTTAAAGCAGAAAATGCTGTCACTTACCGACATCAGTCATGCAGTCCAAGTTGGTAGTGGGGCGCACTGGTGGTGACGCAATATGTCCCACCTCCTGTATATGCTACCTGTGGGGGAACATGGTCTTGTGCCATTACCTCCATGGTACAGTTTATAGGTCGTGCACCAGCAGCTTTAAACCCACACTGTGGTTTAGAATAGGCGTTCAAGTGCTGGGGACACAGTGTTAAGTGTGCTCCCCGGCTCCGGTCAGTAACTGTCAATGCGTGCTCCCACTTTATGACATAAGGTGGGACAGCTGTAAAACGGATGTGTGCACCCCCTTGAATGACTCCAATGTTCTCTACCCTGTATATCGGTGCGGGTCGGGTTGTCCCACCCATTACCGGCATCCTCACTACTATTCCCATGATAGTGTGGTTAGAGTGCCCACAATCTACTGGGACAGGGTAGGCCTCAGAAGCTAGCCAGAGTTGACACGGGCTCAATGCACTCTCAAATGGGTGGAGGGCTGCGCGGTGCTTGTTGCTGATCCAGGACGGGTCTAAACCCTGTTTTAAATCCTCCAGGTTACTCCGGCCCTCACCTAGCAACAATGCCCCGTACAATACGCACACCTTGTTCTGTGCAGCCTGATCTGAAGCATTCTTGTCCTCTCTTGTGAGGGCATTTACAGTTTTAGCGTGCTTCTCCAGCTCAGCAATGATCTCTTTTAAATGGATCGTCATAGCTTGGTCCTCGTGTAACTCTGAGCCTACTGCTGTATTTTCATCCATTAAGATTTTTCGTAACTGTGTTTTCAAACTGTTTATCTGTGTCTGCAATTCTATGTCATCCAGGCTGTTGATGACAGAGGATCCTGTGTTATATGCAGTAAAAACATCATTCCAGGTTCCTCTTCTTTGTCTCCGCGTGTTGCTAGAGTACTCAGTGTGTGTAGTGTATAGTTCTGTTTTGTCTACTTTGGCAAAATCGAACTCGTAGAATTTCCTGAACATTTCTCTTAACAGGGACTGGTATAGCTGTTCTGCCTCTGTGGGGCACCACTCAGGTAACTGTACCTTGGTAAGGTTTAAAATCACGGAAGCTAATGCAGAGTGTACCCCTTGGTATAGCACCTGTTCTGTCGGCACTAGTACCAGCCCATTCCCTGGTCCATTGGTGGTGGCAGGGCACCCTTCTGTGTGTGTCCTTTCTGTCTGAGTCGTGGGCAGGGGCTTTCGGGCGCGTGCCACGACTTCAGTGGCTTTGACTGGGGCTGGGGAATTTGGGACTATGCAGGTGTGTAGGTGGGAATCCCATCCACCCCCTCCCCCTTATCCTGCCATGGTGTGGCACGGTGGCATAGTGGTTAGCACTGTTGCCTCACAGCGCCAGGGACCCGGGTTCAAATCTGGCCTCGGGCGACTGTCTGTGTGGAGTTTGCACATTCTCCCTGTGTCTGCGTGGGTTTCCTCCGGGTGCTCCGGTTTCCTCCCACAGTCCAAAGATGTGCAGGTTAGGTTGATTTGGCTATGATAAATTGACCCTTAGTGTTAGGGGATTAAATACGTGGGGTTACGGGGATAGGGTGGGATATGTGTCGGTGCAGGCTCGATGGGCCGAAATGGCCTCTATCTGCACTGTAGATTCTGTGATTCTGTGATTCTGTGAAGATGATGGATATGCCTGTGGGGCAGGCCCTTTGCGACCCCCACATGCAGACATAATTTCCCTGTTCCGACTCCCACCACTTATCCCAGCATACAGTAGTTCCCCCTTGGGTCCCTGTGATCATCCAGTCGGTGTCGTGTCCCCAGTCGTTCCCAGTCAGCTGTACGGTCCCCCATGTCTCTGCTCAGCTTTCTGAGCCACCACCACCTTCCCAGGGGATTCTGTCCTCTGCAGGTCAGGCACATGCGTTTCCCCTCAGTGGCCACGACCCGTAAGGCCTCAACCTGTACGCTGGGGCAGGGGAGGGAGGCCTCCCTGTAGGTGAACCCGGTCTGGCTGGAGTACCGGGTGGAGTTAGATCCCAGCCACCCTGGCCATCTTCCCTCAGGGGAATAGATAGCGAGCTCCTCCACGCCTCGTTCGCCGCCCCCAGCAGTCACAACCGGTGCTTTCTCTCCTGAGCACTCATAAATGTGGGAATCCTCCATGTCACCTCGCTTCCCAGTGCTCATTCCTATCAGTGCGGGTAGGAGTATGCCCCCCTTCATTTCAAAATCCCTTCTGTAAAGAGACACAAGAGCATATAGCCAGGTCCTGAGAAGATTCTCTGGCTTGGGTAACACATAGTCGAGTCTTGCGACCTCGACTCAATACAAACACGCTTAAAACAATAATATTTAAACTACCAATCACCTTGTTTAAAATTAAACTAAAACACCCAAACTTAACAATCCCAAAATTACATTACAGAAGCTATGTACATCCGCTGCCTGTCTCCGGGCAGCCAGCTTAATCCCTGTTCGGGCTGTAGCACACTACTCCCTTCGGTGTGGCTGTCTTGTTTTGTCCCTTTGGTCTCTCGCAGCCTGCGGCTGCTGGCTGGGAGCCTCTGTCCTCAGACCGATCCCTGACTTGAGAGGCTGCCCTTTTAAACTGGGGAGCAGGTGACCACGGTTTCTTTGGCCGTGGCATTCGTGGGGACCTTCTAGGGACTTTGGCTGGTGGGGGTTTTCTGGCTGGTGGTTCTTTAACACGAGCCACTGCCCCCTCCGGTGCGGTCTGTGGGCTTTCCACTACCGCTTGCTGGAGATTTTTATCCTCAGGTTTTTCCTCTCCTAAACCTGTGCTAGGGGCAGGCAACTCTACGCAGCCGGATGCTGCCGGCTGCGGGTCCTCGCCCTCACATCTCACCTCTCCTAAACCTGGGTTAGGGGCAGGTAACTCTCTGCAGCCTAATGCTGCAGGCTGAGGGTCTCCGCCCACAGGTCCCACCTCGTCTAAGTCCCAGATGAGTGGGGGAGTGTCCCAAGCAGTGGATGGGATGGCCCCTCCCTTAAAACAGGCCACTGCACCTGCCTGTGCAGTCTGTGAGTTTGCTCCTGCTGCAGACTGAGGATTTCTATCCTCAGACCTTGCCTCAACTGGCTATTCCCTTCTCTCGGGCTTAAACAATTTGCATTGGTTAATGTGGAACCATTTGATGCGCCGAGGCATCTTTATGGCGTATACCATGGGGCTTGCCTTGTCCACAATGCTGTAGGGCCCCATGTATAACGGTTCTAGACTTCCTACCCGAGCAAAATTCCTAACCGTAACTTGGTCCCCTATCTCCCACTCGTGGTGTGTTCGGGGTTCTAACAGCAATCGGTAACTCCGATGCTGCCTTCCCATGTTCCCAGCCGCCTGCCCATGGACCTGCTTAATGTGCTCAAATAGGTTCCTGGCGAACCTGTCCCGGTTCACCTCCCTTCTGTGAGCACCGGGGCTAGTAAATGGGTGGGGGTCCGTATAACTCAGCCAGTCATCAGCTCATGTGGGGAATACCCCGTGCTTTTTGACTGGCTGGCCCGGATCCCCATCAGGACTAATGGTAGGAGCGCCACCCATTTTCTACGTGAGTCTACCGTCTCTTTCCTCAGCCTATCCTTCAAGGTCCTGTTCATCCTCTCCACTATCCCTGAGCACTGTGGGTTGTGTGCAACGTGCCATTTCCCCTCAATGCCGAGCACCATAAGGGTATTCTGCCTACCTGCCCAGTAAAGTGACTCCCTTGGTCGGACTCCACATACTGTGGTAGCCCCCATTGCGAGAACACCTCCCTGACCAGGATCCTGGCTGTACCCAGAGCTGTGGCTGTTCGGCAGGGGAAGGCTTCTACCCACTTCGTGAACACATCTACCAGGACTAGGCAGTAGTTATAGCCTCCCCAGGCGGTGGGTAGGGGCCCGATGTAGTCGACCTGTATCGACTGCCATGGTCCTTCTACCCTCCTGACGTGTCCCATAGGTACCTTCCTTTTGTGGAGGTCAGGGTTGTTAGCAGCACACACCAGACAGCTGGCACAGAACTCGCGGACATCTTCCCTGAATCCTGGCCACCATCCCTCCTGTTCCACCCGCTGCCAGGTGGTCTCAGGCCCGGGATGCACCGCTCCTGGACCCTCATGGGCCAGTTGAAGGAATTCCCTCCTGTGCTGTTGTGGTACCACCCATTGTTCTCCCCTAAACAGCATGCCTTCCTGCACAGAGAGGGCTGCTGTGCTGTAAGGGCCCTCTACCCTTTTTCCCTCAATCACTGCAGTGAGGACTGTCTTGAGGACGGGATCTTGGGTTTGGACCATCTTAAGGTCCGGGGTTAAAGCTACACCTGCACTCCCTGGTGTCCCATTCCTACCCCTGACTGCTGCTATAGGACTGGACACATATGGGTCGCAGAAAGTGCCTGTGTGGGCACCGTCTTTAGCTAGCACGTCGGCCTGCTGGTTGCCCTGACTACGGGGTTCTGTGGAGGAATGGGCTTTCACCTTATGGATGAAAACCTCCCCTTCCTCCCCCACTGCTGCTAAGATTTTCTCCAGCAGGGGTTTCACTGTGAGGGGTCTCCCGTCAGCGGAGGTGTATCCGCGGCAGGACCAGATAGCCAGGTACTCCATACATGAATTGCATGTGAACATGCTGTCCGAGCAAATCGTGAATGGGGTGCGGAAGATTTCGGGCTGTGTAAAAACGTACAATACCGCGGACAGTTCAGCCTGCTGGGCGCTCATGGTGCTGAGGAGCTTAATTGCCAGGGCAATGTGTGCCGCTGGGTCATAAACTCCACACCCAGGGAGTTGCTCACCAGCAGATACTGTGCTAGTGCCATCCACATAGATTTTCGGCCTGTGGCGTGTATCCCGGCCCGCAAACCTATGTCCACTTCCCAAACCCCTTCTATGGAACACCGGTGGGCTGTTCCAGGATATACCAAGTTAGCTGCGAGGTTTGGCTCGCAGAGTCCTTTTACTTTCAGGCACATCTGTGAGAGAAGCAAGGTCCAGTGAGCAATGTGGGCACTGCTCACTGTCCCATCCTTGATTCTCCCTTCCAGGAGCATCTGGGTGGGTGTGTGATGGGTGAGGAGGGTGATGGGAGAGGTGCCTGTAAAGATCAGTGATCTATTCACAGCCCAATGTGTGGCCAAATGGTGCCTCTCACAATTGGAGTAGCTCTTCTCCACATCCGTGAGTATCCTGGAGGAGTAGACCACCGGCCTCAGCCTGCCATGCCGCTCTTGGAGCAGCACAGCACTCAGGCTGTCCCCGCTGTTGTGTATGTGCCTTTAAGAGAAGAACTGATTCTATACTGCAGTACCGGCAGTGACCACCCCTGTATATAAAGCCATAGCAGGCTTCTGTATTTCAGTCTTGAATTACTCCCTGTTCAGTAAATACCTGTTTTATTGTTCTCCTGCAGTATTATTGATCCTCGGACACTACACTGGCGACGGGCAGGTTTGAACTCACCTGCAGTACTGCATCACCTCACGGGGATCTTTTCCCTGAAGAGAAGCTTCTTGGAGGTCGAAGTCAGAACGGCGGGCGTCGACCGCGGGCAACCGCCATGGGATCCATCGGAGAGTTGCAGGGGAGGCTGTGGAGAGCTGGGAATGGCTCCCCAGTCGAGGTGTTCCAGCAAGTCGTGCTGGTAGCAGGTAGTGCGCTGACCCTTCCGGGCTCCGGCGGGCTCGGGCTCGATCGAGCGGCTCTGCAAAGGGGCCGTGCAGCGTCGTCGGGAGGAAGAGAGAGAGAGAGGGTGGAGCGCACAGGGCGCAGTCAGTGCTCAAGAACAGGGCAGCGTGGAGAGGATAGAACGCGGGAAAGGAAAAGTGAGACATGCCGAAGCCGTGGGTCACCGCCATTACCCTGTAGAAAGCTAGGAGCAGCGTGGCAGCAAGGGGAAGAAGGAAAAGCGCGGGAGGCGCCATTTTATTCCATTGGGGAAGAAGGAAAAGCGCGGGAGGTGCCATTTTAATTAATTGGTGAAGAAGAAAAAGCGCGGGAGGCGCCATTTTAAATCACCCAAGATGCCGAAAAGTGGCAGTATCACTGCTTTCGACAACGAGGTAGAAGACTGGACCACGTATGTGGAAAGAATTGAAGTGTACTGCGAGGCAAATCAGGTGGCCGATGGAAAGAAGGCATCGGTATTAGTAAATTTGATGGGCGCGAGAACGTACGGCCTATTGCGGAATTTAATTACCCCAGCTAAACCAATGGAGAAAAGTTTTGAGGTGATTGTTAATATCTTACAGGAACACCTAAACCCTACACCGCTGCTGATAGCAGAAAGATTCAAGTTCCATAAAAGAAACCAGCACAAAGATGAGAGCAATGCTGACTATCTTACGGAACTACGCAAGTTATCGAAGCACTGCCAGTTCAGAGCAGGACTGGCAGACACCTTGCGGGATAAGTTTGTCTGCGGGCTCCAGAGTGAAGGAACCCAGAAACGACTACTTTCGGAAAAGGACCTGACGCTAGAACAGGCTTTCAGCGTTGCAGTATCCTACGAAGCAGCAGCACGGGGAGCTGCGGAAATACAACAGAAACCACAGGAATACAGCGCTAACGAAATGGCGTATGGAGCAGAAAAGTGCGATCGCTGCGGCAGAACAACCCATGATCAGAAGGACTGCTGGGTTAAGGACAAAGTATGCAGGCAATGTGGGAAAATGGGACACATAGCAAGAGTCTGCAGGTCGGGAAAGAAAACCAACACTACAAGAACTACTAAGGAAAAGTACAAGAAAGTAAAGAAATTGACAGACAGTAGTTCGGAAGATCAGGAGAGTGATAAGGACTCCGGGAGCAGGAGACTAAGTTGTCTAAAGTTACACAACGTGATCGCAAAGGAGGATCACCGAACCGTTTGGGTCACCCTCATGATAGCAGGGTCCCCAGTAAAGATGGAATTGGACACAGGATCAGCCCTAACTGTCATGAATCGACGAGACTCTGAGCGGCTATTCTCACACATACCCTTGAAGGACACGTCCATTGTATTGAAGACATGCACGGGGCAAAACGTCTACCCCAGAGGAAAAATAAGGGTGCCAGTTGAATACAACGGCAAGGAAACACAGAAACTGTATCTATATATACTACCAGATGGAGGACCACCATTATTGGGGCGTGAATGGATCCGAAAAATACAACTGGATTGGCATTCCATTCAGGCGCTAACTGTGACTGATAAAAAGGGTGATGACGTCAAAATTCTAACTGACGCGAAAGAGGTGTTCCAACAAGGATTTGGGACTCTAAAAGGAGTAACGGCAACGATAAAAATCGAAGATAACGCAAACCCAAAATTTATTAAGGCCAGACCAGTACCTTACGCGATCCGCCCAGCCATTGAAGCAGAGCTGGAGAGTCTGGAGCGTTCGGGTGTGCTGTCCAAGGTAGACTGGAGCGAGTGGGCCACACCCATCGTTCCTGTAATGAAGAAATAATTGAGCAGCACGCCTGGGGAACCGAAGAAGGTTCGCATCTGTGGGGACTTCAAGGTAACTGTGAACCCAGTCCTGCACACAGTACAATATCCACTTCCACGGATAGAAGATATTTTCGCCTCACTCTCTGGAGGGAAACGCTTTACAAAGATTGATCTGGCCCAAGCGTATCTGCAAATGGAGGTGGAAGTAGCGTCTAGGAAATACCTCATGATAAACACTCACAAAGGCCTTTACCAGTACAATCGACTGGTATTCGGGGTAGCATCAGCCCCGGCTATTTGGCAGAGGTCAATGGAACAAGTCCTGCAAGGGATCCCGGGGACCCAGTGTTATTTGGACGACATCCTGGTTACGGGCAAAAATGACAGTGAACACCTTGCCAACCTGGAGCAGGTGCTCACGAGATTACAGGAATATGGGCTACGAGCCAACCGCCCCAAATGCGATTTCTTCAGGAGACAAATCTCGTATTGTGGCCACATGATTGATGAGGAAGGGTTGCATAATTTGCCGGACAAGATTGAGGCTGTAGTCAAGGCTCCAGCACCGGAAAATGTGTCGCAACTGAGGTCGTTCCTCGGGTTGGTGAACTACTACCATAAGTTCTTGCCGAATTTATCTACAATTCTGCACCCACTGAACACCCTACTGCAAACTGGAGTAACATGGAAATGGAGTGATGAGTGTGAGCGTGCCTTTCAGAAATGTAAATGCCTAATCACTTCAAAAGAAGTATTGGCCCACTACAATCCAACACTACCGATTCGGTTAGCATGTGATGTGTCTCCCTACAGCATCAGAGCGGTGCTGTCGCACAAATTCCGTAACGGTTCAGAGAGGCCAATAGCCTTTGCGTCGTGCTCGTTAACCTCAGCCGAGTGTAACTACGCCCAGATTGACAGGGAGGCCCTCAGCCTGGTGTGGGGGGTGAAGAAGTTCAATCACTATCTGCACGGGCAGAAATTCACCCTACTGACTGATCATCAGCCCCTGGTCTCCATTTTTAACCTAAAGAAGGGCGTTCCGGTGATGACGGCGCAACGGCTGCAAAGATGGTCACTTTTTCTAGGGGCACATCAGTACAACATAGAGTACAAGGGTACGAAACAGCATGGAAATGCTGATGGGCTATCGTGCCTACCATTGCCTACGGTAGAGGAAGCACCTGCAGTGGACCCTGTTGAGATATTCCATGCGACCATAGTCGAATGTCTACCTGTTACAAACTCAAGTATAGAGAAGGAAACCCGAAATGACCCGGCACTCTCTCAGGTCTATGATTTGACGGTGAAGGGATGGCCAGCACATGGCGACTCACTGTTGCCAGCATTCTCGCCAAGGAGAGAACAGCTGTCAGTGTGCCGGGGGACCGTGATGTGTGGATCCCGAGTGGTAATTCCACCCAAGTTGAGAGATAGCGTGCTCAATGAGTTTCATGAGGGTCATCTGGGAGGGGTAAAAATGAAGAGCCTAGCCAGGGCGTTTGTGTGGTGGCCGGGAATCGATAAAGAAATCGAGGATATGACCAAGAGATGCACAGGATGCCAGAAGGCCAAAAATGCTCCACCACAAGCCCCGCTACATCCATGGGAGTGGCCCTCATCTCCATGGCAACGGGTACACATTGATTTTGCTGGTCCATTTATGGACTCAATGTGCCTAATCGCTGTGGACACCCATTCGAAATGGCCAGAGGTCATCAAAATGTCCTCCACCACCACGGAGAAAACTATTGCAGTCCTACGGACCATCTTCGCCAGGAATGGCTTGCCAGAACAGATTTGCTCCGACAATGGGCCACAGTTTGTGTCAGAGGATTTCCGGAGGTTTCTGAGGAATAATGGAGTGAAGCATTACACATCTGCCCCATATCATCCAGCCACAAATGGATTGGCTGAGAGGTTTGTTCAGACCTTTAAAAAGGCCATAAATGCAATGCATAATGACGACATACCACTACAACACAAGGTGGATAATTTCTTGTTTGCTTACCGGAATGCGACACATGCAGTCACCAACCAAGATTCCATCCATAATGTTCTTCAACCGAAGGCTAAGGTGTCGCCTGGATTTGCTCAAACCAAACATAAGACGAGATGTTGAGGATAAGCAATTCCAGCACATAAATGAGAAGCAAACCAGGAGCTTCAAGTTAGGGCAACCAGTCTTGGCCCGCGACTACCGAACAGAAAAATGGCAGCCAGGAACGATATGCACACAGCAGGGACCACTAATGTACACAGTGGACGTTGGAGAGAGCATCGTGAGTCGCCATGCTGACCAGATTCTAGAGTCACAGGAACAAGCCAAACCCATACCACGAGCAGGTGCACCTGGTAATCAACCCGAAGTACAGATTGCGTCTACCTCAGAAGCAGTGGTATTGGAAGCTGACGAACCAACCAATGACAATGAGCCAGAATCAACTCCGCCGCAAGAACAGGATACTCGAGTAAGGCGCTATCAGTCAGGATCAGGAAGCCTCCTCAAAGACTGAACTTATAAATGATTATTTCAGTTGATGTATATAGTACAGAGAAAATTGTAATTGTAATTAGTTATTATTTATTTGTTAAATGAATGTTCTGTAATGTTTATCTAAAAGGGGAGGAATTGTTGTGTATGTGCCTTTAAGAGAAGAACTGATTCTATACTGCAGTACCGGCAGTGACCACCCCTGTATATAAAGCCATAGCATGCTTCTGTATTTCAGTCTTGAATTACTCCCTGTTCAGTAAATACCTGTTTTATTGTTCTCCTGCAGTCTGAGTATTATTGATCCTCGGACACTACACCCGCTGGCTGCTACCTCCAGGAAGAACTCTATCCCCCATTTATGGCCCCTAGAGCTGGTGCGGTCTGCATGGTCATTCTTGAGCCTGACAAATGCTGCATGGCAACCCTCATCCCAAAGCCACTCCACTCCCTTATGTAGGAGTCGGAGCAGAGGGGCTGCTGTGGCTGCATAGTCCTCAATAAAGTCTCTGCAGTACCCGGTTAGCCCTAGAAAAGATCTCACTCCCGTGACTGTGTTGGGGACTGGTAACTCCTGTACCGCTTCCCTTCTAGCTTTGTCTATGGCCCTTTCCCCAGCGCATACAGGCAAGCCCAGGAATTTCACCTCCTGCTGGCCGATCTGCGCTTTCTTTGGGTTCACTTTAAAACCCTCCTGCCTGAGCAGCTCCAGCAGTTCGGCCATTAGTGGGCCATGCTCCTCTCTCGAATCAGTGAATAGGAGCAGGTCATCCACATACTGTACCAGCTGCCTGGGATGGCTGAAGCCCTTTAGACTGTTTGCCATGCATTGGTGGAAAATGCTAAGGCTATTTTGGAAGCCCTGAGGCAAGCAGTTCTATGTGTACTGTTGTCCTTTAAAGGTAAAGGCAAACTTGTACTGATCCTCTCTCCTTAAAGGGATGGACCAAAACCCGTTGCAAATATCCAGCACCGTGAAAGTGGTCGCGGATGCTGGGATACTTCTTATCAGGTCGGCAACTGCTGCTACTGTGGGTGCTAAGGCTGGGATGTTACTTTTGAGCACCCGATAGTCCACTGTGGCCCTCCAGGAGTTGTCCGGTTTTCTAACCGGCCACAGTGGAGAGTTCACTTGGGTGGCTATCGGTCTCAGGACCCCCTGTTGCACTAAGGAGGACATGGCTTCTTCCATGTCTGGCTCCGCTTCCCTGGGGAAGTTATACTGTCTTTGTGGTCGGGCCATAGGGTCCCCATCTAAGCTAACCTTGAACCCGTTGACCCTCCCACAATCGTGCTTGTGTGTGGCAAATGTGGCTAGGTGGGCTCGCACAAATGCCTGGAACTCCCTTGGGGTATTACTGACCATGAGCTCGAGGTTATAACCCTCTTTAGGCTTCATGGTGCACAGGGTCCCCTTCCCCTGTTTCCCTGGGATGACTACTACTCCGCCTTCCATTCCTGTATTTGCCCCCCATAGGCAGTGATTCCTTAAATCCACTAGGATCCCGTGGCCTGCAATAAAGTCAGCTCCCAGGATCCCTTTTCCACCCTCCACTTCCCACTTCATTAGGACACAGGTCCACTTGGAGCGGAAGGTTCCTAAGCGAATGGACAGCTGGATGGAAAATGAGCCAGCCTGTTCTTTACCTGTGAATCCCGACAGACTGTATGGGACCCCATTTGATAGAGGTGAGGTGGTGGGGTTAGCTGATGGCTCACGGTGCATGATGCCCCCGTGTCCAAAAGATAGGTCCCTTTCACCTCTTCTACCTCCATCTCAGTGAGGGGTCTCTTCCATAAGTCATACTTGAGGGAACACAGGTAAACAGGCTGCGCTGGCTCTAGTCAGGGCTGTGGGTTGGATGGGGTGGATGGGTTCAGAGCACCAGTGGTGGCTGCTACCTTCCCTGGGCCAGTCAATAGGGACCTCATTGCATCCAAAAATGAATCGACCATGGTGGGAGGGATTCTTGTCTCTGTCTTTTGGGCTGGGGCTGAGGAATTCTTTCCCTTGTTATCCTTCCAAGGATTTCTACACTGCTTCTTCCAGTGTCCATCCTTCCCACACCCGTAACAGTTAAGCCTACTGCTGGAAGGGTTATTCCCTTCCTGATACCACTCCTTCCTTCCCTGTCTGGGTTTCATTTCATGCACCTTCCCCTTAGGTGCGTATGCATCAGTTCCCTTACCATTCCGGTAAGCTATGGTCAATTGTCTGATCACCGTAAGTTCGGTAGTCAGGGGATGCTTTGGGTCAAACCACATTTCTGCCTTGGCGCTTACCTGTGGCAAGCTGCTTGCCACCAGGCAACGGAGCCAGTGGACCAGCTGATCCTGGTCCAGGTTAGCCCGGTTAGGTGCCCCTGTACAGGCACGCCTATACACCGGCCACAACCTGTCCGCGAAAGCCTGTGGGGTTTCTCCTGCGACCTGCACTGTTTTCTCCACCCGGGAGAAAGGACTTCCCTGATTCATCCCCATGGCCTCAAGAACTTCCTCCTTGAGCTCCCCATACTCACACTGTCCCTTCTTACACTGGTCAGAGAGGGACTGGAGGAGCTTACTCTCCAGGGAGAATAGCAGCATTTTGGCCTGTTTAGCATCATTGCACTCATTGATGCTGGCTGTCTGTTCCACTTCCCTGAAGTGGACCAAGGGGTCCCCATTTTCCATGAGTTTTGGTATATGGCTTACCATAGCCCTAAGCTGTTGGGTGCCGTAGGGAACTACGAACTGGTTTTGGAGGGGTCCCTCCTCTCCGTCCTCAGCGGGTGGGCCAAATCTTCACTGATGGGCAGGGCACATTGGCCCCGGTCCCGGCTCTCTCGCGGGGTTTTTTCCACCTCAGCTTCTACCCCTAGCTCCACCCCCCCGCTGCCAAACCTCGCTGAAACCTGGAGCTACGGGTGGTGGTCGTGGGACCTCCTGCTCCTCAACCGGGTCATCCCTTGGCACATCCAGTGGTGTCTGAACCGTTCTCTCCTCGTTCCCTGTAAAATCCACCTGGGCTGCCTTCGGGCTTATGAGGCACACCATGCCCTTTGCTTTCCTTAGGGCAAGGCTCAGATTCGCTATCTGTTCCTGGCAGGGGCTATGATCTGCATCTTCAAACCCCTGTGCGCTCGCTATCTTATGGGCTGCCTTTATGTCTTTTACTTTCTCCTCCTGCTCTCTTACTTGTCTCGCTAGGCGGGCATTCTTTTCCCGCAACCTCAGCTCATTGCTCTTGGCCTTGGTGACCTGACACTGTAAGTATTCCTGCCTAGCCTTATGCTCCTGCAGTAATTGCACCCTTTCCTGGTTCAGAGCCTGCAACCCTGCCAGTAACTTTTCCCCTGCTAGAGCCCTTGCTTGGGCTTCCAGGGCTGACTCCCGTATATCGGCCGCCTGTGCTTCAACAAGCCTGTCCAAAAGCTGGATCTGTTTCTTGAAGCACATCAGCCAGACTGCCTTTTCTATGGATTTCTTATGATCCTTCCCTTCTGTCCATTTAGCTGCTGCATCTACCGGACGCCCAGCCTTTAACAGACTAGTGATCCACTTCTTAGTGATAGTCACTTTACTGAAAACATAATTAGAAATCCTCTCTTCCATTACAGTTTGCTCTTCCGAATCAGTGTCTACTGTATCGCACCCCTGTCACCGGAGTCCTGCTGCGGTCGCCATTCTGTTGGGGGTGGTGTGTGGAGTCAGCTTTGCCCCTGACTGTTTTGAGCAGATCGAATCGCTCCCACACCCCTGGGTTCTAGACTCCTGACTTAGGTACAGGCTGTGATACAAAATTGGAGTAGACAACTGGTTTGGTGCAAGAAAACTGTATTTTATTTAGAGTCACAATAAATTACACACTTAGATTACTGGAGTAGTTACAGACATTCAAGAGTTCACTTAATTAAGAATGGGGAACACATGGCACAATGAGGGAAAATCCCATTAATAATCCCCCTACCCTTGTCCCACCCCCAATACCTAACTAAATTGTACTACAAGAGCCAGGGATTATGCTCACCAATAGGGGTTTCTTGACAGTTCGAATCCTGTCAGTTAAGCCGGTTGCGTTTTTGGGGTTCGCTCTTTGTGTCTGTTGGGGCCCGCCGTCACCACATGGTCCCAGTCTTAGAACCTGCGAAGAGTCTTCAGTTGGGTGGAGTCCGCAGATGCGGTAAGGGCGCCGTTGTGGATTTGTCTGGGTAAGAACATTCTTTCCTTTGTTAGAAATAGGGAATAAAGTTTTTGTTGGGTACTTTAGCTTGTAGAGTGGAAAACTTCGGGTTTTGTTCCTCTGGTGGTGGTCTGGTTGTCGAGTTTTGTTGCGGTTGGGGTTCAGTTGGCGGTCTTCGGTGTAGGCTCGGTCGCGGTGGCCTAGATCATTACCTGTGTAGTGGTAATGATCTGGAGGTATGGTTTACCCAGCCCTTTGTTACCGCGGTGCTCGTGGTCGGTCTTCGTGTAAGGCTGCGGTTGCGGCCTAGTCGTCTTCGGTCGAGCCCGCCCCACCGTGCCTCCTCGCCGTGATGTTCCATGAGCCTTATGGTTGGATGCCCCTGTGGCCTGAAGGCTTCAGCGAGTGTCCATCTGCTTCTGTGTGTGTCCTTGGTTACTGGTGGGCCTATAATGATACTGGTTTTGAGATTGTTATCAGGGTTAGTTCTTTGTCTGATTTTGGCGGGCTTGTTAAAGTGATATAGTCGTTCACCTTAACTCATTCTTGGGCAGTTGTCCCGTTGTTAAATGGTTTTTAATGTCTTGGTGTTTGTTTATGCATGATGTAAATTAGTTTCTTCCTGGCTTGGTAGCTAGTTTGAACTGTAGGCAATTGTATATGCATAGACTTGATGGCTTTTAGGTTTGTGCAAGATTAAGTCTGTAGGATTCTCAAAATTCCCGCATTCCCCGAAATTGTGGATCAAGTGACCCTGTTTGGACAAGTTATTAAAAACAGGGTACACAAAATGGCTTCTGTAACCTCGTGACCAAACCGACAGGATTTTTAAAGCAGGGCTCTGCAGACAGGCAGGCCCGGAGATGAAACTTAAAATGCAGGAATCTGTGAAAAGGACTCTGTGGACACAGACAGCCAAAGTAAACACAGAATATGCATTCATTCGACTTGAAACAGATCAAGCCAGAATGGGCCTAAAATCGAGGCCATTAGGTTTCTGCATATTTAATTGGTAACAGCTCACAGTAGCCATCAAGTCAGGATGGGGACAATTAAGTTTCATCCATGACAAACAACCAGGACATTGGGGCCATTAGACCCAGAGACAACCACTCCACAAGTCGTTAAAATAAATGGCTGTAATCAGCTTAAACAAGCCCGCCAAAAGTAAAACAAAGGACTGACCTGATTTGGCACGCAGATAAGGAATGGAGAATCGGGTATAATTGTAGGCCCATCAATGGCAATCGCGCGGCTTGACACTTATCTCTTGCTTGTGGCCTTGGCCTGCTGCTCTGGTTCTCATGCCCTGGCCTCGTGGCGGGCTCCCTTCTCACTCCCCGTGCCGCGCAACACCAAGGATGCCCATTACTACACCGAGGGCCCAAACGCGGGAGGAGAACGAGACCCGAGTTCGAAACCACACAGGACACACAGGCCACAAACGGGCAGACGAGACGAGATGAGACGAAGAATTACGGAAAACCGCTAACAGCAGAGAAGGGCAGCGAAAGCCGCATTGGGGAAAACCAAACGCCTAGTTATAAGCTGGCGTTTGGTGAATAAGTTGGCGTTGCATGCATGGACAGTAAAACCCGTTGTGATGAATAAGCTGGCATTCAAAGAATAGGTAGCAGCGCCCATGATGAATAAACTGGCGTTCGAAGCATGGGTAGTAAAATCATTTAGACGGTAAAGACCGCCAACCGACCCCCCAACCGTAACATTACCGCCGACGGCCGCCCGAGGGAGAAGAAGAAGAAAACCCATCGTGACTCGACGACGACGGTAGCTGAGGAAAAGGAGGGTGCTTTGCATCAACAACTCCAGCGCCGCGCCCTGAGACCACATGGCGACGGGATACCCCAAAGGACAGCAACAGCGGACCTCAAATCCAATCCAATTAAAGCAACAGGTTTTGGAATGGTGAGCATGAATTCCTGGCCCCTCATAGCTTAATCTAGTTAGGTATAGGGGGTGGGATTAAGGATAAGGGGATTTTTAATGTAGTTGTTTTCCCTCGATGTGCCGTGTGTTCCCCATTCCCATATAAGTGTATTAACTGTTGTATGCCTGTAACTATACCAGTAATTCTCAGTAGTATTGTGTTTTATTCAGCCTTTTAATAAAATTCTGGTTTTCTTACACCAAATCACTTGTCTACTCGATTTTCTGTATCGCCGCCTGTGTCTAGAACCCAGGGGGTGTGGAGCGATTCGTACTGCTCAGAGACAGTCAGGGGCAGAGCTGACTGGGCACACACGCCAAAAACCCCCTACAGGAATGGCGACCATGGCAACACTCTGGCAACAGGGGTGTGATACAGTAGACAATGGTTCGGATGAGCAAACCATGATGGATGAAAGGATTTCTGATTATGTGTTTAGCAAGGTGATTATCACAAAGAAATGGATCACCACTCTGTTAAAGGCTGGGCGTCCGGTAGATGCAGCAGCTAAGTGGACAGAGGGGAGGGAACACAAGAAGTCCTTACAGAAGGCAGTCTGGCTGATGTGTTTCAAAAAGCAGGTCCAGCTTTTGGATAGGCTCGTTGCAACACAGGCAGCCAAGTTAAAGGATTCAGCCCTGAAGATCCAGGACAAGGCCCTAGCAGGGGAGAAGTTACTGGTGGCATTGCAGGCCCTGAATCAGGAGAGGTTGCATTTAATGGGAGAACATAAGGCCAAGTTGGAATACCTACAGTGCCAAGTCACCGAAGCCAAGGGTAATGAGATAAGGTTGCGGGAAAAGAACGCCCGCGTAGCAAGGCAAGTGAGAGAACAGGTGTAGAAGTCACAAAATTGAACATTGTCCTATAAGGGTCTATTGGCAGAAAAGGCCTTAACTTTTAAAGGCTGTTTTAAAAGAAGCCCAGAAAAAAGGGACACACAAAATGGCCTCCAGCCCCGTGACCAGCTTTTGGGACACTTTAAAATGGTTCCTGCAGTCCCCAGACAGCTTTTTGTGGATTCAGCCTACAGTAGGTTCTGGAAGGCAGTTTCAGGGAAAACGAAACCAGACAGAGCCCCATACATATAGATTGGATGCAGATCCGATCAGATCGGCCTGTAGATAAAGGCCATCAAAATGTTTACCCAGACAAAGGGAAACAGTTTCATATTCATAGGGGGAACATCAAGCACCGTTTAAGACATCAGATGAACATTAAAGACAATACAGGGTCATTCCAGATGTAAGATCCGCAAAATTAATATTGTATTATAAGGGTCCTTTGGCAGAAGGGGCCTTTAGTTTTAAAGACTGTTTTAAAAGAAGCCCAGGAAAAATTGGCATATAAAATGGCCGCCAGACCCCGTGACTAGCTTTTTGGACACTTTAAAATGGTTCCTGCAGTCCCCAGACAGCCTTTGTGGATTCAACCCACAGTAAGTTCTGGAAGCCGTTTCTGAGAAAACGAAACCAGACACTAACACATACATAAAGATTGGATGCAGATCCAGTCAGATCGGCCTGTAGATAAAGGCCATCTAAATGTTTACCCAGACAAAGGGAAACAGTTTCTTATTCATAAGGGGAGCATCAAAGACCCATTAAAGACATTAAGAAGACATTCACAACAATGTAGGGTCATTCCAGACCAGAGATGGCCATCACCGGCCATCCCAAAAGCAGTTTAAATATAAAAACTACCCCGCTGTGCAACAAGCCCGCCAAAAGTTAAACAAAGACTAACCTTGATTTGGCGGGAGATAAAGGCCTCATCTGAGAAGTATAATTGGAGTCCCGGGGTAGCCATCGGGAGCTATCAGGAAGCGATCAGGAGGCTCATCATCCTCCTTCACAGATCACCAGCTCAGAAGGATTGAAGAAGAAGAAGAACGAGGCAGCCATCAAGAAGGTGATTCGAGTCTGCATCCCGCCCCGGGGTAACCATTGGGAGATCGTCGACAAACCCCGGGCCGCTGATGAGACAAAAGGGCAACAGCCCTACAGAAGAAACCCATGTGAAAATGGTAACCAGCTACAGACCTCTCCAACCGTAGTCAAACAGATGGTCTCCGTCCCCGCCGACGTCCAGGCCTGCCAGTGTCCAGCCTGCCCGTGACCTTCACCTCGAGAGAGAGAGAGAGAGAGAGAGAGAGAGAGAGAGAGAGAGAGAGAGAGAGAGAGAGAGAAGTGTGGCGCAGCTCGCTGTGGCTCCACTGACCACGCGGAAACAGGACACCTGAGGGGATCAAAACACAGACGTGTTTCAAAACTCTATAATTTTCCTAGCTGGATTGGTGAGCATGTTTCTGGCCCTTCATAATCAGATCTAGATAGGTTAAAGGGGGTGAGCATTTTAGGTATAATTAACATGAGTTGTTGTCCCTCGATGTTCCGTGTGTTTCCTCATTTTGTGATGACGTTTGTAAAGTATAATATGCCTGTATCTATTTTAGTTAGTATTGTATTTTGATTTGTTTTTCCCTCCCATGTACCCTTTTATTTGCTTACATTCAATTTGTTTTTCCTTATGCAATAAAATTTCATTTTGTTTTCATTGAACCTGATCTATGGAGTATTATCTACATTGTAGTTCCTGCCTCAAAGACCAGTGTATAGAACCTAAGGGGGGAGTGGGTCGAACCACTCAAGGTTTTACTGTGCAAGAGAGAGAGGCCTCTAGAGAGAGAAACCTCTGCGATCGAAAACCCATTACACAGGAGGAGAAAGTAAAAGAGGTAAAGGCAGCTTACAAGCTAGCGAGTGAACAGGGGTTTGAAGATGCAGATCATGGCCCCTGCAAGGAACAGATAGAAAATCTGAGCCTGGCCTTGAGGAAGGCAAAAGGCATGGTGTGCCTCATAAGCCCGAAGGCAGGCCAGGCGGATTTTATGGGGAACGAGGGGAGGACAGTTCAAACAACACTGGTAGTGCCCAGGGACGACCTGGTTGAGGAACAGGAGGTCTCACGACCACCACCCGTAGCGCCCAGTTTCAGCGAGGTCTGGCAGCAAGGGGGGGTGGAGCCAGAGGTGGGAGTGGAGGTGGAGCAACCCCCGCCAGAGAGGCCGGAGCCGGGACCAATGTGCCCAGCCCAGCATCGGAGGTTCGGCCAACCCATCAATGGCGACAATGAGGGACCCCTCCAAAACCAGTTCGTATTACCCTATAGCACCCAACAGCTTAGGGCTCTGGTGAGCCATATCCCAAAGCTCTCCGAAAAAGGGGACCCCTCGATCCACTTCAGGGAAGTAGAGCAGGCAGCCAGTGTCAATGACTGCGATGGCGCTGAGCAGGCCAAAATGCTGCTATTCTCCCTGGAGAGTAGGCTCCTCCAATCCCTCTCTGACGAGTGTAAGAAGGGGCAGTGCAGGTATGAGGAGCTCAGGGATGAAGTTCTGGAGGCCATGGGGATGAATGAGGGAAGTCCTTTCTCCCATGTGGAGAAGACGGTGCAGCTTGCAGGGGAAACCCCGCAAGCCTTCGCGGACAGGTTATGGCCGGTGTACCGGAGTGCCTGTCCGGGGGCACCTAACCAAGCATTCCTGAACGGGGATCCACTGGCCCACTGGCGCCGTTGCCTGGTGGCAAACAGCTTGCCACAGGTCTGGGCCAAGGCGGAAGTCTGGTTCGACCCCAAGAACCCCAATACCACCGAACTTACGGTGCTCAGACAGTTGACCCTAGCCTATAAGAACGGTAGGGGAACCGATGCACACCCACCTAAGGGGAAGGTGCATGAGGTAAAACCCGGACCGGGTAGGAAAGAGTGGCATCAGGAAGGGAATAATCCCCCAACACAAAGACTAATTGTTACGGGTGTGGGAAGGATGGTCACTGGCGGAAGGAGTGCAAAAACCCTTGGAAAGACAACAAGGGAAAGAATTCCACAGCCCCAGCCCAAAAGGCGGAGGAGGGAATCCCTCCCGCAGCGTTCGAGTCATTTTTGGATACCATGAGGTCCTTATTGACTGGCCACGGGAGAGTAGCAACTGCTACCGGTGCTCTGACCCCATCAGCCCCATCCAACCCACAGCCCTGACCAGAGCCAGCGCAGCCTGTTTACCTGTGTTCCCTTCGATACGATGAATGGAAAAGACCCCTCGTGGAGATGGAGGTGGAAAAGGTGAAGGGGACCTAACTGTTGGACATGGGGGCATCATGCACCGTGGCCCATTCAGCTAACCCCACCACCTCACCTCTATCTAACGGGGTCCCATACAGTCTGTCGGGGTCCACAGGCAAAGAATAGGCCAGCTCGATTTCCATCCCGCTCGCCATTCGGTTAGGACCACTCCGCTCTAAGTGGACCTGTGTCCTGATGAGATGGGAAGTGGAGGGTGGAAGAGGGGTCCTGGGAGACGACTTTATTGTAGGCCACGGGATTCTGGTCGATTTAAGAAATCATTTCCTATTGGGGGCTAGTACAGGAAAGGACGGCGAGGTAGTAGTAATCCCAGGGAAAGAAGGGAAGGGGACCCTATGCACCACGAAGCCCAAAGAGGGTTATAACCTCGAGCTCATGGTCAGTAACACCCCAAAGGAGTTCCAGGCATTTGTGCAAGCCCACCTGGCCACATTTGCCACACACAAACACGATTGCGGGAGGGTCAACGGGTTTGAGGTCAGCGTAGACGGGGACCCCATGGCCCGACCACAGAAACAGTATAACTTCCCCAGGGAAGCGGAGCCAGACATGAAAGCAGCCATGTCCTCCTTAGTACAGCAGGGGGTTCTGAGACCGATAGCCACCCACGTAAACTCTCCACTGTTGCCGGTTAGAAAGCTGGACAATTCCTGGAGGGCCACGGTGGACTATCGAGTGCTCAACAGTAACATCCCAGCCTGTGCGCCCATGGTAGCAGCAGTTGCCGACCTGATAGGAAGTATCCCAGCATCCGCAACCACTTTCACGGTGCCGGATATTTCCAACAGGATTTGGTCCATCCCTTTAAGAAGGGAGGATCAGTACAAGTTTGCCTTTACGTTTAAAGGGCAACAGTACACGTGGAACTGCTTGCCTCAGGGCTTCCATAACAGCCCCAGCATTTTCCATCAGTGCATGGCAAACAGTATAAAGGATTTCAGTCAGCCCAGACAGTTGGTACAATATGTGGATGACCTGCTTCTCTTCACCGATTCGAGGGAGGAGCATGGCCCACTACTGGCTGAACTGAACATAGGTTTACGGGTTGGGATACACCCCACGGGCTGCGAGATCTATGTAGATGGTTCCAGCACGGTATCTGCTGGCGAGCGTCTCACGTGGTGTGGAGTTTATGACCCAGCGACAAACATTGCCCTGGCGATTAAGCTCCCCAGCGCCATGAGCGCCCAGCAGGCTGAACTGTTACACACCCCAAAATCTTCCCTACCCCATACACGATTAGCTCGGGCAGCATGTTTACGTGCAATTCGTGTACGGAGTACCTGGCCATCTGGTCACGCCGCGGATACACCTCCACTGACGGGACACCCCTCACAGTAAAGCCCTTGCTGGAAAAGATCCTAGCAGCAGTGGGGGAGGAAGGGGAGTTTTTCATCCACAAGGTGAATGCCCATTCCTCCACAGAACCCTGCAGCCAAGGCAACCAGCAGGCTGACATGCTCGCCAAGGAGGGTGCCTGCACCGGCACTTTCTGGAACCCCTATGGGTCCAGACCCATGGCAGCAGCCAGAGGTAGGGACGGGATCCAAGGGAGTGCAGGGGTAGCTTTAGCCCTGGACCTTAAGACGGTCCAAGCCCAAGACCCCGTCCTCAATGCAGGCCTCAGTGCAGTGACTGAGCGAAAAGGGGTAGAGGGTCCTTACAGCACAGCAACCCTCTCCGTCAAAGAGGGCATGCTGTTCCGGGGGTAACAATGGGTTGTGCCGCAGCAGCACCAGAAGGAATTCCTTCAACTGGCCCATGAGGGTCCAGGAGCGGGGCATCCCGGGCCTGAGACCACCTGGCAGCAGGTGGAACAGGCGAGATGGTGGCCAGGACTCAGGGAAGATGTCCGCGAGTTCTGCACCGGCTGTCTGCTGTGCGCTGCTAATAACCCTGTGGCCCTGGCCTGCTGCCTCTCATTCTCGTGCCCTGGCCTCGTGGCGGGCTCTCTTCTCGCTCCCCACGCCGCTCAACACCAAGGATGCCCATTACTAAACTGAGGGCCCAAACGCGGGAGGAGAACGAGACCCGAGTTTGAAACCACACAAGACACACAGGCCACAGACCGGCAGACGAGACGAGATGAGATGAAGAATTACGGTAAACCGATAAGAGCAGAGAAGGGCAGCGAAAGACGCATTGGGGAAAACCAAACACCTAGTTATAAGCTGGCGTTTGGTGAATAAGTTGGCGTTGCATGCATGGACAGTAAAACCCCGTTCTGACGAATAAGCTGGCGTTCAAAGAATGCGTAGCAGCACCCGTGATGAATAAACTGGTGTTCGAAGCATGGGTAGTAAAATCATTTAGACGGTAAAGACCACCAACCGACCCCCAACCGTAACATTACCGCCGACGGCCGCCCGAGGGAGAAGAAGAAGAAAACCCATCGCGACTCGACGACGACGGTAGCTGAGGAAAAGGAGGGTGCTTCGCATCAACAACTCCAGCGCCGCGCCCTGAGACCACATGGCGATGGGATACCCCAAAGGCAGCAAGAGCGGACCTCAAAACCAACCCAATTAAAGCAACAGATTTTGGATTGGTGAGCATGAATTCCTGGCCCCTCATAGCTTAATCTAGTTAGGTATAGGGGGTGGGATTAAGGATAAGGGGATTTTTAATGTAGTTGTTTTCCCTCGATGTGCCGTGTGTTCCCCATTCCCATATAAGTGTATTAACTGTTGTATGCCTGTAACTATACCAGTAATTCTCAGTAGTATTGTGTTTTATTCAGCCTTTTAATAAAATTCTGGTTTTCTTACACCAAACCACTTGTCTACTCGATTTTCTGTATCGCCGCCTGTACCTAAGTCCGGTGTCTAGAACCCAGGGGGTGTGGAGCGATTTGAACCGCTCAGAGACAGTCAGGGGCAGAGCTGACTGGGCACACATGCCAAAAAAAACCTATAAGTCCCTTCCTGAGTTGATTTGTTTTAAAGGGAAGAATGCGTGTTCTGTCTCCTTCAGCTGTCTGGTTTTGAAATAACAAAATCAAAGCTGAATCCCCCAGGCCCGGGCATGTCAAGTTTGAGTTTTGAACTTGACATGCTGCGCAGGGCCCTGCTTTAACCTTGCAGGTCTTTGCCATAAAGTCCAAAAGCCATTGTCCTTCAGGGTTCCCTTATTTAATACTTGTCCTTCAGGGTCCCTTATTTAGTAACTTGGGAAATGTGGGAATTTTGAGAATCCTACAGTTTTGAACTACAGCAATAGAAAATGCCAAATACAAAGCTGGTATAAATGAGGGAGGAGTGCATTGAAGTACAAACCAAAACAGAAAAGCATCTTTCTCTCTCAGATGCTGATATAATTGCATAGCATTATACAGCACAGAAACAGACCAATCAGCCCAGCGGGTTGGTGCCGATGTTTATGCTCTACATCAGCCTGCTCCCACCTTACTTCATCTCATCCTATCAACATATCCTTCTATTCCTTTCTCCCTCATGTATTTATCTAGCTTCTGCTTAAATGTATCTATGCTATTGACCTCAAGTACTCCACGTGGTAGCGAGTTCCACATTCTCAGCAATCTCTGATAAAAGAAGTTTCTCACAAATTCCTTGTTGGATTTATTAGGGACTATCTTATATTTATGATCCCCAGTTTTGGATTCCCCCACAAGTGGAAACATCATCTGTATGTCTACACTATCGTAACCCTTCATAATTTTAAAGCCCTCTATCAGGTCACCTCTTAGTCTTCATTTTTCTATCTAAACGGGGGCCAACCTTTTCAGTCTTTCCAGATAGACCTGCAGCACATTTCCACCATTTTCTCAATTTTATTTCAGTTTTCCAGTGTCCATAGTTTACCTCAGCACTGTGGCGATCAATTTACCAGTATTCAGGCATGTGACACTTTCCCTTCCCCTCCCCTCTTCTGCTAAAGGGCGTCTTGTCATCAGTTGGTCTGGTACAGATGACATCCGCCATCATGATTGTATGGAGGCTTTGCATGTGCTACCATATCATATGGGAGATCAAGACACAAACCTATGCCTTCATGTAATGTTGAATCCCCTTGATATAAGAGAAATTGTCAGTGACATACCCTCTTATTTTGAATGAAAGAGGGGTTACATTCCAAATTTCTGTCCAGGAATCCAGGCTTACAGATGAAAAACAACTTGCATTAATATAGCACCTTTAATGTAGTAAAATTTTCTAAGGCATTTCACAGGAGTAATTATCAAACAAAATTTGACACCGAGCCACAAAAGGAGATATTAGGACAGGTGACCAAAAGCTTTTTCAAAGAGATAGGTTTTAAGGAGTTTCTTACAGGAGAGAGAGAGAGATAGAAGCTGAGAGGTTTAGGGAGGCAATTCCAGAGCTTAGGGCCCAGGCAGCTGAAGGCACGGCTGCCAATGGTGAAGCATTTAAAATCGGGGAGGCACAAGAGGCCAGAATTGGAGGAGCACAGCGATCTTGAAGGGCTGGAACAGGTTACAGAGCTAGTGAGCGGCGAGGCCATGGAGGCATTTGAAAACAAGGTGCTGCCAGACTGGGAGCCAGTGTAGGTCAGCAAGCTCAGGGGCGATGGGTGAAACCAACATCAAGGACAATCAAAGACCAGGTTCAATAGAACAGCATAAATCTTTATCGTGCCCCAGAAAGGTGACAGCACAGTAATTGGTTCGGATACATTTGCGCACTCTTTACTTTTGACTGCTGGTTATAAAGTCGAAGGCCAAAGGCAACAGTGTTAGTCTTTAGCAGGGCGGCACTGGGCTGTGAAAAGAATGCAAGGGAAGGATTGAGCAGAAAGCAAAATGGTAGAAAATGAAGCAACAGGAGAAAAATACTTAACTCCTCTGTGATATGAGAACTAATCAAACTTATTCCAGTAATGAACTGGAGGTGCAGTTAAACAGTATATTTCCCAGTGTTGGATGTACAGTAACTGTTTGCTGATGGTTTACCTGCAGAAGAAAAGGCACCAGCCTGCTAAAAGCCTATTAGCTAAACAGTTTTAATTGTTGCTATATTTTCTTGTCACATTTTCCATTCTGGCCTTCGCAGAACGTTTCGCATAGCCTGAGAGAGTGCTGTTCTGCAGTCAGGTATCTCGGTATTGTTATTACTCTCAGTTAGATTAAAATATAGAATGTAACACTATAATTATCACTGGAACCCAACTGCTTAGCTGCGTCAGCCGTGGCTCAATGGGTACCACTCCTGCTTCTGAGTCAGAAGGTTATGAGTTCAAGTTGCATTCCAGAAACTTGAGCACAAAATGCAGGCTGATACTTCAGTACTTTACTGAGAGGGTGCTGCCTTTTGGATGAAATTTGGAACAGAGGCCCTGTCTACCCTTTCAGGTGGATCCCATGGCACTATTTCGGGGAATTCTCCCTGGTGTCGTGGCCAATATTTATCTCAACCAGCGCCACTAAAGTTGATTACCTGGTCATTGCCTACGAGAGTGACTACGCTTCAAAAGTACGTAAAGTAAAGTGCTTTAGGACACTGTGATAGCTGCGATATCAATTCAAGTTATTTCTTTATTTTATCCACTTGCATGATTGATGATTACTTCTGCTGGGCTGCTAAATACTAAGTGTAATAGGGTGTCAGTTCTTCAGCTCCAGCTGATGTGTTAAAGAATCGCTGGATATCACATTTAGTGATTTTGCCTCCTCCCTTTCGCTTGCTCTCCATTTTACTTCTGGGATAGTGAAATCCTCCCACAATTATCATGTTACAGCCCATGCTCGTTTATTTTATAATCATGAAACAATTTCCTACTAAGATATTCCAAGAAAAGCAAAAGTGAACGAGAACAGAGAGGAACAGAAGAATGATCTTCGTATTCTTCCCAAGTTGGACACTCACATCAGTTCTACTAGCTATGTAGCAGCCACAGAAATATTCTTCTGTTCATTGCGTTGATTTTTTTATGACTGCACTGGACATGTATATTAAAATATTAAAATACATGTGTTTGTTATAAGCGTGTGTGTGAGAAAGAGGGAGGGGAGGAAGAGAGAATAGCTGGGTTTCTTAATCCAGATTCATGAGAATTAAGAGACTCATAGGACAAAAAGAAGACTTCAGCTTGCTGCAGTGGGAGGAAAGAATGGATGCACAGAAACAAATAGCTACACATGGAGGCAAACACATACAGGCAGATAGTTAGAAAGAAAGACAAATAGGCAGAGAGTGAGAGATGCAGAAAGATAGACAGAGTGGGAAAAGCAGACAGAGAAAGGAACCGAGACAGATAGCCCGGTTAATAAAAGCTTGTTCTAGAAGCAAGGGAGACAGAGAGCAGAGAACATGCTTGTAGTGTATGTACCTTTAAGAGAGAACTACTTTTACAGCTCCTGTATACTGTAGTACCAGCAGTGACCACACCTGTATATAAGCCTTGAGCAGGCATCTGTACTGTTAGTTTTTAGACTACCCTCATCCAGTAAACACCTGTTGATTGTTGATCTGCAGTCTCCGTCTATTTATTGAAGAACGCCATACCTTAAGATTCACGGATTCAACAGTGGCGACGAGGTCGATTCGAATCTACCTGCAACTCTGCATTTCCTCCCAAGGATTCGCTCCGGGAGGACAGTGGAAGAAAGTCGAGGCCAGAAGCACGGGCGTCGATCACGAGCAACCGCCCAGTCATCCGGCAGAGAATGAACATCACAGGGGAGGCTGTTGAGAGCTGGGCTTGGTTCTCCAGCCACGACGATCCAGCAACAGGCTGGCAACAGGTACAGTGCAGACCCTTCCCGGACAGCGGCGGCTGGAGCCGACCGACGGCACAGAAAAAGCCGAGCAGCGTCGACAGGGTAAGAGAGAGGGTAAAGCGCACAGGGCGCAGCTGGGGGTTGAAGACCGAGCGGCATCGACGGAAAACAAAAAGAGAGAGAGGGTAAAGCACAGCCGGGGTTCAGGACCGAGCGGCGGCAACGAGAGAGGCGCACAGGAGAACGCGCAGAGCGCAGCCAGGGCTCAAGGGCTGAGCAGCGTCCGCGGGGAAAGAAAGGAAGCGCGGGAGACGCCATTTGAGCCGCGGAGAAGAAGGGAGAGCACGGGAGATGCCATTTTTGAAGCCACTGCGGAGAAGAAGGGCGAGCGCGGGAAGAAAGGAAAGTGCGGGAGACGCCATTTTGAGCCAGCGGAGAAGAAGGGAGAGCGCGGGAAACACCATTTAGCCAGTCTAACCACACCCAGGGATGCCGAAGAGTGGCAGTGTCACAGCGTTTGACAATGAAGTCGAAGATTGGGCGACATATGTGGAATGCATTGAGGTGTACTGCAAGGCGAATGAAGTGCCAGATGCCAGGAAAGCACTGGTTTTGTTGAATTCCATGGGTGCAAAAACGTATGGCTTACTGCGAAACCTAGTAACCCCAGAGAAGCCAGTGGATAAGGATTTCGAAAGCATAGTGGAAATCCTACAGGACCACTTAAACCCCACACCGCTGCTGATAGCAGAAAGATTTAAGTTCCACAAAAGGAACCAGCATAAAGACGAAAGTAATGCTGAGTATTTAACGGAACTGTGCAAGCTATCGAAACACTGCCAGTTTGGAATGGGACTAGCAGATACGTTAAGGGACAAGTTTGTGTGCGGGCTTCAAAGTGAAGGAACCCAGAAACGGCTTCTATCAGAAAAGGATCTTACGCTGGACAAGGCTTTCAGCATGGCAGTATCACACAAAGCAGCCGCACGGGGCGCTGCAGAGATACAATGGAGACGACAAGAATATGGCACCAATGAAATGTCATATGGACCAGGGAAGTGTTAACGCTGCGGCAGAACAACACACGACCAGAAGGATTGTTGGTTCAAGGACCAAGTGTGCAGACAGTGTGGAAAAGCAGGACACATAGCAAGAGTCTGCAGGTCAGGGAAGAAAACCAGCAGCAAGAAATCGACACAGGAGAAGTACAAAAAGGTACATAACGTGACGGACAGTAGTTCAGATGAACAGAAAAGTGATACAGACTCCGGAAGCAAGGAGCTGGGTTGTCTGAAACTACATAATGTAATCAAAATGGAGGATCACCAGACTATCTGGGTCATGCTCAAGATAGACGGAGTCCAAGTGGAAATGGAATTGGACACAGGATCAGCCCTAACAGTCATAAACCGAAGGGACTACAAGCGGCTATTCTCACATATACCCTTGAAAGCTACAGAGATAGTCTTGAAGACGTACACGGGGCAAAAAGTCTACCCCAAAGGAAAAATAAGGGTGAACGTGATATACAACGGCCAGGAAATACCAAAAATGGACCTATATGTATTGCCAGATGGAGGACCACCACTACTAGGACGTGAATGGATCCGGAACATACAATTAGATTGGCATTCCATACAGGCACTGAAGGTTGAGGCCAAAAAGGATGACGACGTCACACCTGGACGACTGTCAAAAATGCTAACTGACGCACAAGAAGTGTTCCAGGAGGGACTCGGAACACTAAAAGGCATAACAGCGACGATTAAAATAGATGAAAATGCAAGCCCAAAGATTTTTAAGGCCAGACCGGTGCCTTATGCGATCTGCCCAGCCGTCGAAGCAGAGCTGGAAGGTTTGGAACGCTCAGGAGTACTGTCCAAATTGGATTGGAGCGAGTGGGCTACACCCATCGTTCCTGTAATGAAGAGGTTGTTGAGTAATACGCCTGGGGAACCAAAGAAGGTTCGCATCTGTGGGGACTTTAAGGTGACAGTGAACCCAGCCCTTCACACGGTACAATATCCGCTTCCGCGGATTGAAGATATTTTCGCCTCGCTATCTGGAGGAAAATGCTTCACTAAGATTGATCTGGCCCAGGCGTACCTGCAAATGGAGGTAGAAGAAGCCTCGAAACAATACCTCACGATCAACACTCACAAAGGTGTCTACCAATACAACCGGTTGGTGTTCGGGGTAGCATCAGCTCCGGCTATTTGGCAAAGGGCAATGGATCAAGTCCTGCAAGGGATTCCAGGGGCCCAGTGTTATTTGGACGACATCCTGGTCACGGGCGAAAATGGCAGTAATCACCTCGCCAACCCGGAGAAGGTGCTCACTAGATTGAAGGAATATGGGCTACGAGCTAATCGCCACAAGTGCGAGTTTTTCCAGAAGCAGATCTCGTATTGTGGCCACGTTATTGATGAAGAGGGGTTACATAAGTCCCCTGAAAAGATTGAGGCAGTAGTCAAGGCTCCAGCACCGGAAAATGTGTCACAACTGAGGTCGTTCCTCGGGCCGGTGAACGACTACCATAAGTTCTTACCAAATTTGTCGACAGTATTACACCCACTGGACACCCTACTGCAAACAGGGGTACCATGGAAGTGGAATGATGAATGTAAACGAGCTTTCCAGAAGTGCAAAGAATTGATCACATCAAAAGAGGTGTTGGCCCATTTCAACCCAGCATTACCAATTCGGTTGGCGTGTGATGCATCACCCTATGGTATTGGAGCGGTGCTGTCGCACAAATTCCCAGACGGGTTGGAGAGGCCAGTAGCCTTTGGTCTCGGTCACTAACCTCAGCCGAGCGCAACTACGCCCAGATTGATAGGGAGACCCTCAGCCTAGTATGGGGAGTAAAAAAATTCAACCACTATCTGCATGGGCAGAAGTTCACCTTGCTGACTGACCACCAACCACTTGTCTCCATCTTTAATCCAAAGAAGGGCGTTCCAGTGATGACTGCACAACGGCTACAAAGATGGTCCCTTTTTCTAGGGGCGAACCAATATGAAATAGAGTATAAGGGCACGAAACAGCATGGAAACACTGATGGGTTATCACGCCTGCCACTGCCTACTGCGGAGGAAGCACCAGCAGTGGACCCTGTCGAAATATTTTATTCGTCGATAATTGAACGCTTGCCAGTAACTAACGCGGATATAGAGAAGGAGACCCGAAATGATCCGACACTGTCTCGGGTATTTGATTTGACGGTGAAGGGATGGCCAACACATGGCGACTCACTGTTGCCAGCATTCTCATCCAGAAGAGAACAGCTGTCAGTATGCCAGGGGACAGTGATGTGTGGATCCCGAGTGGTAATTCCACCCAAGTTAAGGGAGAGAGTGCTCAATGAGCTTCACGAAGGCCATCTGGGAGGGGTGAAAACGAAAAGCCTTGCTAGGGCTTATGTGTGGTGGCCGGGAATCGATCAACAAATCGAGGACCTAACAAAGAGCTGCTCAGGATGCCAGAAGGTCCAAAATGCACCACCACCTGCCCCTCTACACCCATGGGAGTGGCCCTCCTCTCCATGGCAACGGGTGCATATTGATTTTGCTGGTCCATTCATGGACTCAATGTTCTTAATAGCAGTGGATGCGCACTCGAAATGGCCTGAGGTGATCAAAATGTCCTCCACCACTACGGAGAAAACGATTGCAGTCCTATGGACCATATTTGCCAGGACCGTCTTGCCAGAGCAGATTTGCTCTGATAACGGACCACAGTTTGTGTCCGAAGAGTTTCGGAAATTTATGAGAAGGAATGGGGTAAGGCATTACACATCCGCCCCGTATCATCCAGCCACAAATGGATTGGCTGAGCGGTTCGTACAAACCTTTAAAAAGGCAGTAAGGGCCATGTGCGATGATGACATTCCACGACAGCATAAGGTGGACAATTTCCTGTTAGCCTACAGAAATGCGACACATGCTGTTACCAACCAGACCCTGGCCATGATGTTCTTTAACCGAAGGTTGAGATCTCGTCTGGATTTGCTCAGACCAAATGTGCGAAGAAATGTTGAGAATAAGCAATTCCAGCACATCAATGAGAAGCCGACAAGGAGCTTCAATGTAGGACAACCAGTCTTGGCCCGCAACTACCGAACAGAGAAATGGCAACCCGGAACGATATGCACACGGCAGGGGCCACTAATGTACACAGTGGATGTCGGGGAGAACATTGTGAGACGCCATGTCGACCAGATCCTAGCGTCACAGGAATGAGTCAACCCCATGCCTCGCGTACCTGGGGATGAACCCGACATACCGGTAGCATCTACCCCAGAAACAGTAGCAGCGGAAACTGATGAACTAACCGACGACAGGGGGCCAGAATCGCCTCCGCACCAAGAAAAAGGCACTCAGGAAAGGCGCTATCCAGAAAGGATCAGGAAGCCGCCCCAAAGACTGAATCTATAAATGGACTATTTCAATTAATGTGCATGTTAAAGTGTTAACTGTTATTTGAACGTTATGGTACTGTTAATCTAAAAGGGGAGGAATTGAAGTGTATGTACCTTTAAGAGAGAACTGCTTTTACAGCTCCTGTATACTGTAGTACCGGCAGTGACCACACCTGTATATAAGCCTTGAGCAGGCATCTGTACTGTTAGTTTTTAGACTACCCTCATCCAGTAAACACCTGTTGATTGTTGATCTGCAGTCTCCGTCTATTTATTGAAGAACACCATACCTTAAGATTCACGGATTCAACAATGCTCTGCTATTGTTTGTTGCTGTTGTTAAATATTATTTGAATTCTTTTCCTGAAGTCATCTGGTTTTCTTCTGATAAAACTGTGACACATTTCAAATCTAAAATGAATTACTGCTCCACAATATATAAATAAAACCCCACTTATATCCGTAGTAATTTTATGATGAATACAATAAAATAAAAAAGATCAGTGGAAAAAAGCAGCCTTCTCTGAGCCAGCACTTAAAATTGAATTGAATATAAATGAACGAAAATAAACCGTCGACGACTTGTACTGTAGTAAACTGGGGGCTTTATAGAAGGGGGCCTCAGTTGAAATATTAACTAGTTTCCACGAGTTATGGTGGGCAATTTTCCCTTGTTACCTTGTCCCTGCTCAGTTCGCTATACAGCGCTGAGTGCCCACATGCTTATTACTGACGTGCATGAATTAATTAGGGGTAGATCAGTGGCCAGCCACACTGATTTCAGTTGAAAAACTAAGAGCTAAAAGTAGAGTCTTCATAGAACTGACAATAATTTTCTTTTACCACCAAGTTTCTCACCATCCTTCCCTCTTTCTTACATAGAATTTACAACACAGCAAAAGTCCATTTGGCCCAACTGGTCTATGCCAGTGTTTATGCTCCACACGGGCCTCCGCCCACCCTGCTTCATCTCAACCTATCAGCATATCCTTCTATTCCTTTCTCCCTCATGTGCTTATCTAGCTTCCCCTTAAATGCATCTGTGCTGTTCGCTTCAACTACTCCGTGTTGTAGCAAATTCCACATTCTAACCACTCTCTGGGTAAAGAAGTTTCTCCTGAATTCATATTTCAATTTATTAGTGACTATCTTATATTTATGACCCCTAGCTTTGGACTCCCCCACAAGTGGAAACATCTTCTCTATGCCCTTTTCTATAAGCATACCCTTCTATTCCTTTATCCCTCATTTCCTTATCCGGATTTATTAGGGTAGATGGAGAGAAACTTTTTCCATTAGTGGGGGAGTCTAGGACAAGGGGACATAACTTTACAATCTGAGTCAGGCCACTCAGGAGAAAATTTAGGAAACACTTCTTCACACAAAGCGTGGTAGAAATGTGTAACTCTCTCCCACAAAAAGCAGTACATGCTAACTCAATTAATAATTTTAAATCTGAGTTCGATAGATTTTGGCTAGCCAAGGGTATTAAGGGATATGGAGCCAAGGCGGATGGATGGAGTTAGGATACTGATCTGACATGATCTCATTGAATGGCAGAACAGGCTTGAGAGGCAGAATGGCCTCCTCCTGTTCCTATGTTCCGATGTTCCCTAAGCCCCAATCTGAATTTTTCACCTAGATATCTTCCCCCATTTCCTCCCTCAGCCTCTGCACTGAGCGACTCCTCATCCTTGATGAGTTCAAGGCCCATCTCAACTCATCTTGCCAGCTCTCCTCTGATGTTACAACCCACCTGTCCTCCCTAAACCTCTCCCCCCGTACAAACTCTCCTAACCATATTCACGGTCACCTCTCGAACTTGTCACATTCCATGGCCACCAACTGCCACAGTCTTAATCACCAACAAAGCTATCTGCAATCACTTTCTTGTTTCCCTCACCACCCAAATCCCTGTACCCCTTCCAATCCCACTTCATTCTGCATCAACCTCTGGAAAAACTATCCTCCAAATCACTTATAACTGCACTTTTAAGTTGCCAAGGGGGCAAAATTGGGTCGTGCTCCCTTTGGGTTGCTAACTTCGCCAGGGCGGTACTTTTAATGCCCTGAAAAAGTTAGCGCCCATGTGCCCAAAATTCACTGGTAGTGTCCCAAGAGGGAGGCGGACCACTACTAGAAGCACTACCCCCACCCTTGGGGCACTGCGAGTGAATATCGCGGCACATTGCACGCAGTACTGCAGGTCTTCCTCCCCTTATTAAAAGAGCTGGCACTCCACGGGGGGGGAGACAGGGGACAGCAACGGGGGCAGGCGCAGGCAGGTGGCCAGCACCTCCCTTTAATTTGCGCCACCCCGGCAGCAGGTAGGCCCCCCTGACACTGTTTTACATAGCATCCGGCGGTGAGTCAGGGGGCGCTACCGAAGCTAGATAATTACATGAGAGGGAAAGGAGTAGGAGGATATGCTGATAGGATTAGCAGCTGATAGGGCAGCACGGTGGCATAGTGGTTAGCACTGTTGCCTCACAGCGCCAGGGACCCGGGTTCGAATCCGGCCTCAGGCGACTGTCTGTGTGGAGTTTGCACATTCTCCCCGTCTTTGCGTGGGTTTACTCCGGGTGCTCCGGTTTCCTCCCACAGTCCAAAGATGTGCAGGTTAGGTTGATTGGCTATAATAAATTGACCCTTAGTGTTAGGGGGATTAAATACGTGGGGTTACGGGGATAGGGTGGGATATGTGTTGGTGTAGGGGTTACGGGGATCGGGTGGGATATGTGTCGGTGCAGGCTCGATGGGCCGAAATGGCCTCTATCTGCACTGTGGGGTTTCTGTGATTCTGTGATTCTGTGATTAGATGAAGTAGGGTGGGAGGAGGCTCGTGTGGAGCATAAACACTGGCACAGGCCAGTTGGGCTGAATGGCCTGTTTCTGTGCTGTAAATTCTATGTAATTCCCTCAAGTTCAAGCATTGCAGACTTCAGTGTGTCTAGAACATAACTGGTTTAACCGTCCATCACCAGATCTCGCTGGACCATATCTACCAAAACCGTCCACTTTTCTGTCCATGCAAACAACAGGCGCAACCTCCCTTTCCTTGCCAAAGTCTTTGAACGTGTTGTCACTTCCCAAACCCACCCCATCTATTTTGGAACTCAATCTCTCCAATCAGGTTTCCACTCCTGTCACAACCCCATCCCCATAAGATTATCTATAGCGTCCCCAAGGATCTATCCATGGCCATCTTTTCTGTCTTATCTATATGCTTCTGCTTGGCAACATCATGCAAAGATATGGGGTCAGCTTCCAAATGCATGCTAACAATACCCAGCATTAGCTCTGTACCCACTCTCTTGAATCGTCCACCACTTCTGTGCTGGTAGACTAACTGTGCTGGCATCCATTTTTGGATAAGCCACAATTTCCTCTTAAACATTGTGAAAAGCAAAGGCATTGACTTTGGCCCTGCACAAACGTTGCCCCTGATTCTATCCTCCTCCCCAGCCACTATCTCAGATTTTTTTAAATTTGTTTATGGGATGTGGACATCACTGGCAAAGCCAGCATTTATTGCCCATCCCTAATTGCCCTTGATAAGGTGGTGGTGAGCCACCGCCTTGAACCGCTGCAGTCCGTGTGGTGAAGGTACTCCCACAGTATTGTTAAGTAGGGAGTTCCAGGATTTGACCCAGCGACGATGAAGGATCGGCAATATATTTCCAAGTCAGGATGGTGTGTGACTTGGAGGGGAACTTGGAGGTGATGGTGTTTCCATGCGCCTGCTGCCCATGTCCTTCTAGGTGGAAGAGGTCGCAGGTTTGGGAGGTGCTGCCGAAGAAGCCTTGGCGAGTTGCTGCAGTGCATCTTGTAGATGGTACACAATGCAGCCACGGTGCGCCAGTGGTGGAGGGAGTGAATGTTTAAGGTGGTGGATGGGGTGCCAATCAAAGGGGTTGCTTTGTCCTGGATGGTGTTGAGCTTCTTGAGTGTTGTTGGAGATGCACTCATCCAGGCAAGTGGAGAGTATTCCATCACATTCCTTACTTGTGCCTTGTAGATGGTGGAAAGGCTTTGGGGAGTCAGGAGGTGAGACATTCACCACACAATACCTAGCCTCTGACCTGCTCTTGTTGCCATAGTATTTATGTGGCTGGTCCAGTTAAGTTTCTGGTCAATACTGACTCCCAGGGTGTTGATGGTGGGGGATTTGGCGATGGTAATGCCGTTGAATTTCAAAGAGCGGTGGTTAGACTCTCGCTTGTTGGAGATAGTCATTGCCTGGCACTTCTGTGGCATGAATGTTACCTGCCACTTATCAGCCCAAGCCTGAACATTGTCCAGGTCTTGTTGCATGCGGGCATGGACTGCTTAATTGAACTTGACTATTTGTGAGCACGGGGTCCTCTTCGATCCTGAGCGGACCTTCCAATCTCATATCCTCTCCATCACCAAAACTACCTACTTCCACCTTTGTAACCTCACCCACCTCTGCCCCTGCTTCAGCCCATCTTCTGCTGATACTTCATGCCTTTGTCACCTCCAGGCTTGACTATTCCAATCATCTCCTTGCTGACCCCCCCATTCTCCACCGTCCATAAACTTCAGCTAGTCCAACAATCTGCTGCCCGTATCCTATTGCACACAAAGTCCCGCTCACCCCTCACCCTGTCCTTGCTTACCTACATTGGCTCCTGGTCCTACATCACCTGTAATTTACAATTCTCATCCTTGTGTTTAAATCCCATCATGGCCTTGCCCCTCCCTAAAGCTGTAACTGCCTCCAGTACTACAACCACCCCACCCCCCCGGAACTCTGCGTTCTTCCAACTCTGGCCTCTTGTGCAGCCATCCATCTCCCTTCACCCAACCATTGATGTCTTTCAGCCATCTGAGCCATACATTTTGGAATTCCCTCTTGTAAGGGGTTTTAGATCGCAGAGGTTTCTCTCTCTGGAGGCCTCTCTCTCTTGCACAGTAAAACCATGAGTGGTTCGACCCACTCGCCCCTTAGATTCTGTACTCTAGACTTTGGGGCAGGAACTACAACGTAGAGAAAACTCTTATAGACCAAGTTTAATTAAACGAAATGGAATTTTATTGCATAATGTAAAACAAATCAAATGCAAGCAAATAAGAGGGTACATGGGAGGGAAAAACACAAACAAATCATAACGACACAATACTAACTAAGGCAAATACAGGCATATTGTACTCTACAAAGATCATCATGAAATGGGGAAACACACAGAACATCGAGGGACAACAACTCATGTTAATTGTACCCAAAATGACCACCCCCTTTAACCTATCTAGATCCGATTATGAAAGGCCAGAAACATGCTCACCAGTCCAATGGGAAAGGTATAGAGTTTTGAAGTCTTGTGTTTTGATCCTTTCAGGCGTCCTGTCTCCACGTGGTTAGTGGAGCCCCAGTGAGCTGTGCCACATCTCTCTCCTGAGGTGGGGGTCGGGGACGGCTGGACACCGGCTGGCCTGGATGTCGGCGGGGTCGGGGATCATCTGCTCGACCCCGGTCAGAGGAGCCTCGGGCTGGCCCCCATAGTTTCTTCAGTTTTTTGTTGTCTCTTCTCCCGAGCCGGAGTGGGTCGATGGCCTCCCGTTTCATCAACGGCCCGGGGTTGGTCGATGATCTCCCGATGTTTTACCCCGGGGCGGGACGTCAGCTCGAACCGTCTTCTTCTCCTTCTTCTAGCGATGACGCCACTGATACGATGGTAGCACCACGATGACTGCTTTTTTTTTGCTACCGCCGGGTTCCCCAGATATACTTCTCAGGAGAAGCCTTTATCTCCCGCCCAAATCAGGTTAGTCTTTGTTTAACTTTTGGCAGACTTATCGCACAGCGGGGTAGTTATTATATTTTAAAATACTTTGGGATGGCCGGTAAAGGGCCATCTCTGGTCTGGAATGACCTTCATTGTTTTTAATGTCCTGGTGATGTCCTCAACGGGTCCTTGATGCTCTTCTCATGAATATGAAACTTTTCCCTTTTGTCTGGGTAAACATTTAGATGGCCGTTATCTACAGGCCGATCTTGACTGGATCTGCATCCAATCTATATGTATATGTGGGTGTCTGGTTTCGTTCTCTCAGAAATGGCTTCCAGAATTTACTGTGGGCTGAATCCACAAAGCTGTCTGAGGACTGCAGGAACCATTTTAAAATGTTCCAATAAGTTGGTCACGGGGTCTGGCGGCCATTTTGAATGCCCCTTTTTTCTAGGCTTCTTTTAAAACAGTCTTTAACTCATGGCCATCTGCCATTCGACCCTTTATAATATAAAGTTCAATTTTGCGAATCCTACACTCCCCCCTGATGATACTGTAACTTGCTTGAAGTATCATAATTCTGGGTGAGCAAAATTTTCTGACCTTCCACAAGCAAACCATCCCCAGTATTTACCTATCTATGACCCCACGACACATGCATTTCCCATTTCAGAAAAACCTAGTGTACATTAAGCATCTATAGATGGCAATACTTCAGATGTGAAATTTGACATACTCACTTCCAGGCATGGAGGGGGGTCTAATACCCTTACATCACCTGGTGCATACACACTATCTTTTAATAATAACAACACATCTAAGAAACTTCAAGAATAAAAATAAAGTACACACACAAAAATCAAATGCACATGAATACATATCAAAATAATACAGAGGAGGGAGGGAAAACTTTAACTTTATACAGAGCAGCAAAAATCTAAACGGGTGTCTCTTCTTCTACCCGCACATAATGCTCCCTCCATTCCCCTCTGTTCTCATACTTTTGCGAATGTTTGACCTTTTTACAGTGTACAAACAGTAAATAAACTACAATGATAACCTGGCACACTACAAGAATGTGGGAGGCTATCCTAATCCAAGAAGGGACTTCTATATTAGTGAACAAGTCCCACCACGGTGGGGTCACTATATCCAACATGTCTGCCCCTATCTCTAAAGTCTTCTGCTACAGTGTATAGGAATGTTTGTGTGAAACAACAACGGCTTTTAATATCTTGGTGAGGTGTTCAGGGAGAGGGGTAATGATATATCCAAAATGTGCAACGCATCGCTGCAGATCGGTGAAATTCTCTTTAACAGTGATGTGAACAGTGGAAGGTTCAGGAATGGGGACAATTCGCTCTTCGGCCACTTGAACTTCTGCCCTGGGCTTGAAACAGAAGGTGCTGTCACTAACCGGACACCAACCGTGCTGTCCATGTTAGTAGTGGTGCGCTGCAGTGGTGACACAGTATGTCCCAGCTCCTATATGTGCCACCTGCAGGGGCACATGGCCTTGTGCCATTGCCACCATGGTGCAATTTATAGGCTCTGCACCAGCAGTTCCGAACCCGCACTGTGGTTTTGAATGGGCATTCAAGTGCTGGGGACACAGGATGATGTAGGCTCCCTGGCTCTGGCACCCCGAGAGGTCGGTACCCGTCATTGCATGCTCCCATCGAATGACTTAAGGTGGGACCCCTGTGTAGCGAATGTGCGCACCCCCATGAATGACTCCAATGTTCTCCACCCTGTATACCGGGGCGGGTTTAGCTGTCTTTCCCATCACCGGCATTCTTACCACTATACCCATAATGGTGTAGTTAGACCATCCACAGTCCACTGAGACTGGGTAGGCTTCTGAAGCTAGTCTGAGCTGGCACGGTCTCAATGCGCTCTCAAAAGGGTGGAGGGCTGCGAGGTGCTTGTTGCTGATCCAGGAGGGGACTAAACCTTGTTTCAAATCCTCCAGGTTACTGCGGCCCTCGCCCAGTAACCACGCCCCGTATCGCACACAAGCTTCATTCTGCGCAGCCTGATCGGACGCATTCCAATCCTCACTGATGAGAGCATTTACTGTTCTGGCGTGTTTCTCCAGCTCAGCTATAATTTCTATTAAGTGTAGTGTCGTGGCCTGGTCCTCATGTAACTCAGAACCCACTACCTTATTCTCGTCAGTCAGTATCTTTCTTAACTGTGTTTTCAAACCATTGATTTGGGTTTGCAGCTCCACATCATCCAGTGTGTTGATGATGGAAGTTCCTGTATTAAAAGCTGTGAAAATATCATTAACTGCACTCCTTCTTTGCCTCCCTATCCTGTCCAAGACCTCATGTGGTGTGGTGTACAATTCGGCTCTGTCGACATCGGCAAAGTCGAATTTGTAAAACTGTTTAAACATGTTTGTTAACAGGACCTGGTATAATTGCTCCGTTTCCCTGGGGCACCACTTTGACAACCGCACCTCGGTGAGGTTTTAAATCACCGAAGCCACCGCGGAGTGTACCCCTTGGTACAGCACCTGACCTGTGGGTACTAATACCAATCTGTTCCTGGGTCCATTGGTAGTGGTGGGGCACCCTTCCTTGTGGGCTTTGGCTACCGGAATCATGGGCAGGTGTCTGCGGGGGAGGGTGATGAGCTCAGTGGTGCTTACTGGGATCTGAGAGTATGGGACTCCACATGCCCGTGTGCTCACGTCCCACCTCATTCCTCTCCCAGCATCTTGCCACTGCCTTTGGAAAAAGATGGAGACGCCTGTGGGGCAAGCGCATTCTGAACCCCACATACAGATGTAGATCCCCTCATCTGGTTCCCACCATTTGTCCCAGCAAACACTCAACCCCCCATGAATCCCTGTAATAGTCCGATGGGTGTTGTTACCCAATCTCTCCCACTCAACCGTGGAGTTCTTCATGGTGCTGCTCAAATTGTGCAGCCACCACCAGCGATTCAAAAGTACATGTCCATTGCAAACCAGGCAAATCTTCTTCCCGACGGTGACGCTTATTCTGGGTGCAATGATCCGCACCCTGGGGCACATCAGAGATGTCTCTCTGTATGCAAACCCCGTCTGGCTGGACAATTCAGTAGAGTTCGACCCCAGCCAGCCTGGCCATCTTCCTTCATGGAAGTAGGCAGCAGTCTCTTCAGCGTCCCGCGGGCCGGTTCCGTCGATCGCGGTGGGGCCTCTGTTGCCAGAGCACCCATAGATCGTGGAGTCCTTGGTACGGCCCCGATAGGCCCAGCTCCACCCGATTACCACGACCGCGACAAGAATTCCTCTCATCCTCTTTTTGGTTCCTGTAACAAAATTAAACGATATAGCCAGGCTCCCGAGAGATTCTGTCTTAGGTGAAGGCATGATCGGGTCTTTCGACCTCGATCCAAAACAACACACATACTGGGCAGATTCCAAAACTACTTAACACTACTCACTTTAATATTTACACAACTTTAACTTAAAACTTAAACTTATGTACAGCGCCGCCCGTCCCCGGGCAGCTTGCCTAATCCCTGATTGGACTGCAGCTTGCTGCTCCCTGTGGTGGGGGCTGCAGTGACCTGTGGCTTGGGTTCCTCGCAGCCTTTTGCTGTCAACTGGGAACTGCGTTCTGCCAGGAGTTTCCCAAGTCTGCGTTTACTGAAGGTGGGGGAATCAGGCCAGGGCTTCCTTGGCTGGGGCGCCCGAGGCGACCTGCGAGGGGGTGCCTTTGGTGAAGCTCCCGTAGTGAGTGGACCTTTGGGTGGGACCTTGGCTCTCACAGCCCGTGGCTCCTCCACGACTGCCGGCTTCGGCTCCCTTCCCTCAGGCTCCGCCCCTTTGGGATTTGGGTCTGTGGCAGACAACTCCTCCTCACCTGTCCCAACAGGTGGAGGATCTCCGCCCCCAATTTCTACCTCCCCCAAAATTGAGTCAAGGGGGGGATCTCCGTCCTCCGACTCCACCTCCTCCAGAATCGGATCAAGGGCGTGGCCCAGCTGTTCGGGCTCCTCGGCTCCGATAGCGTTCGGATCAGGGGGAGGGCCTTGATCTTCAGGCTCCTCCTCGTCTGAGTCCCAGGCCATTGGGGAAACCTCCCAGGTGGGCGGGACATTTCTCCCTCCAAGCAGGCTGCTGTTACAGCTTGTGTGGTCTGTGACTCATCGCACGCCTCAGGCTGAGGATCTTTACCCTCAGACCTGGCTTCGGTTGCTGGTACTTTTGCACCTGGCTTAAACAGTTTGCACTGATTGATGCGAAACCATTTCTTGCGCCGGGGTGTTTTTACTGTGCGAGTGGCGGGGACCAGTGAGCCTTGCACTGATTCCTGTCCACCCTGGTCTATGGTTCCCTCTCCAGCGCGGATGGTCAGACCCAAGAATTTTAATTCTCGCCGGCCGACCCGTGCTTTCGGTGGGTTCGCCTTGACTTCCCCTACTCCTTGTTCCCCCGTACCCGCTCCCCAGAGACAGTGATTTCTCAGATCCACGAGGATCCCGTGTGCTACCAAGAAATTGGCCCCAAGGATCCCGTTCCACCTCCCACCTCCCACATCATTAGCGTACACTTCCACGTGGTGCAAAGTGGTCCTAAACGAATGGAGAGGGGAATGGAATATGCGCCAGCCTGTTCTTCGCCTGTGAAGCCCGATAGAAGATAGGGAACCCCGGTGGACAGAGGTAAGGTGACAGGGTCATCTGTATGGATCACGGTGCACAATGCCCCCGTATCCAACAGATAGAGCCCCTTTACCTCCTCCACCTACAATTCCACGAGGGGTCGCCTCCATAAGAACATAAGAACATAAGAAATCGGAGCAGGAGTAGGCCAATCGGCCCCTCGAGCCTGCTCCGCCATTCAATAAGATCATGGCTGATCTGATCCTAACCGCCAATCTACTATCACAGAACCATCTCCTGAATCTAACAGAATTAGACACACGAAATAGGAGCAGGATCAGCCTACACGGCCCCTGGGCCCGCTCCGCTACCCACAGGGCCATGACCGATCCGAACCTAGACTCATGTCCAAATTCCTACCCGCTCCCCATAACCCTTTATTCCCTTTACTTCTAGGAAACTGTCTATTTCTGTTTTAAATTTATGTAATGATGTAGCTTCTACAGCTTTTTGGGGCAGCATATTCCATGGACCTACCACCCTCTGAGTGAAGTAGTTCCTCCTCATCTCAGTTTTGAAAGAGCAGCCCCTTATTCTAAGACTATGCCCCCTAGTTCTAGTTTCACCCATCATCGGGAACATCCTCCCCGCATCCACCCGATCCAACCCCTTCACAATCTTATATGTTTCAATAAGATCGCCTCTCATTCTTCTGAACTCCAATGAGTAGAGTCCCAATCTACTCAACCTCTCCTCATATGTCCATCCCTCCATCCCCAGGATTAACCGAATGAACCTTCTTTGTACTGACTCGAGAGCAAGTATGTCTTTTCTTAAGTATGGACACCAAAACTGTATGCAGTATTCCAGGTGCGGTCTCACCAATACCTTGTACAACTGAAGCAATACCTCCCTACTTTTATATTCTATCCCCCTAGCAATGAAAGCCAACATTTCATTGGCCTTCTTAATCACTTGCTGCACCTGCATACTAACCTTTTGAGTTTTGTGCACCAGGACCCCCAGATCCCTTTGTACTTCAGTACTTTCCAGTTTCTTGCCATTAAGATAATAACTTGCTCTACGATTTTTCCTGCCAAAGTGGATAACCTCACACTTTCCAGTATTGTATTCCATCTGCCAAATCTCTGCCCACTTACTTAGCCTGTCTATGTCCCCTTGTAGGTTTTTTATGTCCTCCTCACTCACTACTTTCCCTCCCATCTTAGTATCATCTGCAAACTTTGATATGTTACACTCGGTTCCCTCCTCCAAATCGTTAATATATATTGTGAAGAGTTGGGGACCCAGCACTGACCCCTGTGGAACACCACTAGTTACTGATTGCCAGTCCGAGAATGAACCATTTATCCCAACTCTCTGCCTTCTGTTAGATAGCCAATCCTCTATGCATGCCAGATATCATATCGCAGCGCGCACAGGTAGACAGGCTGCGCCAGCTCTCGTCATTTGGGCACAGCGGTCGGGGTTGCAGGAATGACAAGGCCAGTAGCAACGGCTATCTTCCCCTGCGCGATCATCAGAGACCGCATTGTCTCTATGATTGATTCTATCGCAGCGGGATCCATAGCTGCAAAGGCTCCCTTAGCTGGGACAGGAGCTACGGCTTGGGTTTGGGCTGGTGCTGGGGCGGCGGTCTGGGCTTGGGCTTGGGCTGCAGGAAATTTTCCCTTATTATCCTTCCACGGATTTCTACAGTCCTTGCGTCCCACACCCGTAGCAATTGAGCTTGGCTTGGGCAGGGCGATTCCCCTCCTGACGCCACTCCTTCTTGCTTGGGCCTGCGGGTTTTGCCTCATGCACCTTTCCCTTCTGGGGAGGTGTTTCCTGACCTCTACAATTCTTATACGCAGCGTTGAGCTGGCGGAGCACCGTCTCCTCCGTGACACCGAGACCTTGGGGATCAAACCAAGATCTGGCTAGGGCCCGTATCTGCGACAAGCTGTTGGTAACCAAGCAACGGAGCCAATTAACCCGCTGTTCGGCGCTCATTGCAACCCGTTCAGGCACACCCGGACAACTGCGTCGATACACTGGCCACAGCCTTTCTGCGAAAACCCGTGGGGTTTCTCCAGATAGCTGCACGGTCCCTTCCACACAGTCGAACGGACTACCGTCGTCCACTCCCATTACTTCTAAAACTTCCTCCCTGAGATCTGTATACCCTTTCCATCCCCTCTTACCCTCATCTGAGAGGCACTGAAGGATTGTGCAATCCAGGGAGAAGAGCAACATTTTCGCCTGTTCCTGATCGTCACAATCATTAATGGCGGCTGTCTCCTCTATCTCCCTGAAATGAACTGAGGGATCTCCCTTTACTGTGAGTCTTGGGAGGTGGGTCACCATGGATCTTATTTGTTGGGCACTGTAGGGCACCACGAGCTGGTTCAGGTGGGGTCCGTCATCGCCATTGGAGGCGTTGGGACCGAACCTCTGGTTCCGAGTGGGACACATTGGTGCCGGTCCCGGCTTTGCTACCAGTGGCTGTTCTTCCTCACATTCCACCTCGGCTACCTCCTTTTTTACCACCCCCTGTTTTTCCGGCCAAGCCTCCCTATAGCTCGGCGGTGCTGAGGGCTCGGTGGCTGGTACCACAACTACTTCGGCTGGAATCGGCTGTTTCGATTCCTTTAAAAAGTCCATGTGACTGGCTTTCGGGCTGACGAGACACACCATGCCTTTTGCCTTTACCAGGGCCGTTCTTAGGTCCTCTATGGTCTATTGGCAGGGGCCGTGGTCTGTGCTCTCAAAACCGTGCTTGAGGGCTAGCTTGTAAGCTGCCTTAACCTCCACTACTCTCTCCTCCTGCGCTCTTAGCTGTTGTGCGAGGCGGGCGTTTTTCTCCTGTATCCTCATTTCATTGATCTTTGCCTCAGTAACCTGGCACTCCAGGTACTCTATCCTAGCCTGATGTTGACTAGCTGCCACTTGGCGTTCCTGATTCATCGTGTGAAGTGCTGTGATGAGTTTTTCCACACCCATGGCATTTTCCTCTATCTCTGCTGCCTGGGTTGTGATCCTGGCTGCCTGTGCTGCAACGACTCGGTCCAAGATCTGGGCTTGCTTCTTGTAACACATCAGCCACACTGCCTTCTCCACTGAATTCTTATGCTCTTTACTCTCTGTCCACCTGATGGCTGCGTCCAACGGACGCCCATCCAGTAAGAGATCAGAAATCCACTGCTTAGTGAGATTTACATTGCCAAAGACATAATCCGCTATCCTCTCATCCATACCATTTCGTCCCTTCAAACGTGGATCTAGTACATTGCAATTCTGCTGCCAGAGTCCTGCTGCAGTCGCCATTTTCAGTAAGGGGTTTTAGATCGCACAGGTTTCTCTCTCTAGAGGCCTCTCTCTCTTGCACAGTAAAACCGTGAGTGGTTCGAACCACTCGCCCCTTTGATTCTGTACTCTGGACTTTGGGGCAGGAACTACAATGTAGAGAAGACTCTTATAGGCCAAGTTTAATGAAATGAAATGGAATTTTATTGCATAATGTAAAACAAATCAAATGCAAGCAAATAAGAGGGTACATGGGAGGGAAAAACACAAACAAATCATAACAACACAATACTAACTAAGGCAAATACAGGCATATTATACTCTACAAAGATCATCATGAAATAGGGAAACACACGGAACATCGAGGGGCAACAACTCATGTTAATTATACCCAAAATGACCACCCCCTTTAACCTATCTAGATCCGATTATGAAAGGCCAGAAACATGCTCACCAGTTCAATGGGAAAAGTGTAGAGTTTTGAAGTCTTGTGTTTTGATCCTTTCAGGCATCCTGTCTCCACGTGGTTAGTGGAGACCCAGCAAGCTGCGCCACATCTCTCTCCTGAGGTGGGGGTCGGGGACGGCTGGACACCGGCTGGCCTGGATGTCGGTGGGGTCAGGGATCATCTGCTCGACCCCGGTCAGAGGAGCCTCGGGCTGGCCCCCATAGTTTCTTCAGTTTTTTGTTGTCTCTTCTCCCGAGCCGGAGTGGGTCGATGGCCTCCCGTTTCGTCAACGGCCCGGGGTTGGTCGATGATCTCCCGATGTTTTACCCCAGGGCGGGACGCCGGCTCGAACCGTCTTCTTCTCCTTCTTCTAGCGATGACGCCACCGATACGATGGTAGCACCACGAGGACTGCTTTTTTTTTTTTGCTACCCCCGGTTTCCCCAGATATAATTCTCAAGAGAAGCCTTTTTCTCCCGCCCAAATCAGGTTAGTTTTTGTTAACTTTTGGCAGGCTTATCGCACAACGGGGTAGTTATTATATTTTAAAATACTTTGGGATGGCCGGTAAAGGGCCATCTCTGGTCTGGAATTACCTTCATTGTTTTTAATGCCCTGGTGATGTCCTTAATGCTCTTCTCATTAATATGAAACTGTTCCCTTTTGTCTGGGTAAACATTTAGATGGCCTTTATCTACAGGCCGATCTTGACTGGATCTGCATCCAATCTATATGTATATGTGGGTGTCTGGTTTCGTTCTCTCAGAAACGGCTTCCAGAACTTACTGTGGGCTGAATCCACAAAGCTGTCTGAGGACTGCAGGAACCATTTTAAAATGTCCCAATAAGTTGGTCACGGGGTCTGGCAGCCATTTTGAATGCCCCTTTTTCCTAGGCTTCTTTTAAAACAGTCTTTAAAATCATGGCCTCTTCTGCCATTCGACCCTTTATAATATAAAGTTCAATTTTGTGAATCCTACACTCTCTAAACCCTCCTGCCTCTGCACCTTCCAGCTCCCTCAACTCTTGTAAGAACCTCCTTAAAGCCCATCTCTAGCCATGCTTTTGTTCACCCTCCTGATCCCTGATTTTTTTGGGGCTTACTGTCCATTTTTTATGATTTTGCTTCTGTGAAGCACTTTGGAATATATTTCAATGTTAAAAACTCTAAATTCATGCAAGTTGTTGTTGTTCCAGTAATAGTGGTGCAGAGGTGGGAGTATATACTAACCAGTATTGCCCAATGATGGACCTTGGCATGCCTCTTACAGCGTCGAAAACATTGCATCCCATCGAATATCTGACCACCTCAATCTATACGTATTCTTACACCCTCTATTTCTATTTCCAATCCATATTGATCCAGCTTTATTTTGATGGAAAATCCACTGTTACATCTCAGAATTAGCATTTCTTTTTATAAATATGTAGAAGATACTGTGGTTTGTAATGATTCAGAAATGTGCGAACGTGATAGCTTGAAGTTAATTTAATCGAAGATACTGTTTCAATTCCATATTCAGCTCTAGATTAAGGGAAAATTGGACAGTTGCTATGCCTCTTACCACATTATATAATTTGTGAGAGTGCAAACCAAAATTGAATCAACTGTTACTCAGATATTTGTCTTCCTGTATGCCCGAGATAAATCTGCTGCATTAGCCATTCATTTCAGTAAATCGGTAAATCCGTTTCCCAGATCTTTCAGTAAAACTGCTTCCTCATATTTCTCATTATTTCAAACAAAACCTCAAGTTTTCTCATGAATAAACATGAGCAATTAAACTAAACACACCGACCAAGAGTTTCTGCTTTGGGTGCAATCGGTGATCCGGGCGCAAATTGTAATCAAAATTGCGCTAGTTTTAAGAAGTGCTTTATTTTTCTCAAGTTTCTGCTGAAATTCATTTGCATATCGCCAAACGTAAAATCTCCCATGCATGTTTTAGAACGTAATTTTTTTTTTAAATTTGCATTGAAAAATATTCCGTGATATATTTAAGAGTGGCAACTTGGTGCAGTTTGATTAATACAGCTGAAAATGGGTTTATCACAAAAACATTAGCATTCTTTTTATCAGAGTATCTTGTCCACCACTTGTGAGTAACCCAATTTTAAATAACTGAAAATAATATTAAAAACTACACAGAACCATTTACTAATTGTGTTGGTGTACAGGAATCAGTTCCTTAGTAACTTAAAAAAATATATTTAAAAGCTTTTAAAAAGTGCCTATTAGTGTCCTTGCACCTTAAAAAAGCTTAATTTTAAGAGCCTCTTCGAAGGTCCGCAAACGAGCGCAATTAGCGGAAAATCGCCATGGTGAATAATTTGATCTGAGGGCGTGGCCGCTTTCCAGCATGATGTTTTTTAAACTACCGCAAAAGATTGCGGAAATTTGACTTGCGCTTGACATAATTTGAGCTTAAAATTCCGTGATCATTTGCGTTGGTTTGGTCGATTTCGGGCAAACTGTGCTTAAAAAAAAGCGCAACCAAGCGGAAATCCCAACCCCTTTATAACTTGGAAGAGCTTTAAAAATAAGCAATTATGTCAGGGTGTTTTTTGGGTCAGCAAATGTGACTGATATGTGTGGAAAATCATCACCACATATAAGTCACTTCAAACCAAGCTACTGGAAGAGCCAAGGCTTAGGGACCCCCCAAGAATTCACACGGTCACTGATGAAGACCAACCCTCGAAAACTGCACAGACTATCGGCAGCGAGCACTGGGAAACTTCCCATTGCTTGTCCAGCCTGGACCACCCTATCCATTATGAGTAGAATGGAACAATTCCAGCTAACAGTGAGAAGTTTACTTCTCCAGGCCCCATTAATGGCCAGGCTGGCTGGCCAACATCTACAGTGCCCTTGAGTGCAGTGGACTTGCCTGGCTCAGGTATCAGATGACCAGGCCTGCCATAGAGGGTTGGCTCAGTTCCAATCTTACATCACCAGGCATGTCACCTTGGAGCTAACTTTGACCTCAACAAAACCCCCAAGGAGGATAGTCACTAGTTATTCATCAGGTGACTGGAAAGCCTAGGCCCTCACTAGACAGACAGTAGGGACCAGGAACATCTTATGAGCAAAATGGTAAGCAGCAGAACTCAGTATATTGTCACCATCCTCTTGACCACATCATGGTCGCACGTTGTACCCCAGTGAACAGTGGTTCCACCAGCTGGAGATGCTTGCATCTCTGCATCCCAAACATGGTAGGCACCAAGCCCTGGTGTGCTCTCATTTCCAGCTCCAAGTAACAACTTTCAGTGGCTTCCATCTTAAGTCTCAGAGTTGTTTCAACAGCTATACAGCAGATATGTATGTTCAGTGTGATGGATGGACTTTTATAGGAACATCTTGTATGTGCCAGTCACCTTGATGTTTTAGATGTTGAAGTCCAATCCTTCAAACCAGGCTTTCTTGTCACCAATTGCTTAATCCAGGGGCTTTGGCAAAGAGACATGCTATTGTGACAGTAACTCTGCCAGAAATCTCAGTGATGGGACACTGCAAGTCAGAGCCCTCCTTTCCTGGATCCATTCTACATTTTTACCAAAATTCCATTTCACATCCTGTCAGTTTGGTTCAAATGGTAGTATTCTCACAGCTGGGTCTGAAGTTTATGTGTTCAAACTCTCCCCAAGAACTTGAGTATATAATTTGGACCTGTACCTTCAGGGCAGTGCAGCATCGATGAATGCACACACCATTAAACAAAAGTCCTGTTTGCCTGTTCCAGTGGTTCAGGTGGAGATTATTTGAAGATGAGCAGGGAATTTTTAACATTCCTCCCTCAACCAGAACCACCTAATCAGGTTATCTAACCTTCATCTCATTGCTGTCTGTGGGACTTTGCTGTATGCAAGCTGGCTGTCATGCTTAGCTACACAATAAGTGGTTGCATGTGACATGTGGGTTGCTACAGGGCAAAATATGTAGCTTTACAGAAGATTTTAGAAGAAAGTCTTGCATTCATACAGCGCCTTTCATGACCACCGGACATCCAAAAGCACTTTAGAGCCAATGAAGTGCTTTTTTTTGACGTGCAGTCTGTGTGGGAAATGCAGCAGCCAAGTTGCACACAGCAAGCTCCCGCAAACAGCAATGTGATAATAACAAGATAATCTGTTTTTTACTGATGTTGATTGAGGGATAAATATTGGCCAGATCACCAGGATAACTTCTCCTGCTCTTCTTTGAAATAGTGCCATGGGGTCTTTATTGTCCACCTGAGAGGGCAGATGGGGCCTCGGTTTAACGTCTCATCTGAAAGACTGCACCTATGACAGTGTAGAGCTCCCTCAGCACAGCACTGGAGTGCCAGCCTAGATTTTGTGCTCAAGTCTCTGGAGTGGGACTTGAACCCACATCCTTCTGACTCAGAGGCGAGAGTCACAGCTGACATTTATGAGGTATGCAATCTAATGGAAGCACAACAGCAACATTGACTGGGTGGATGCATCTGAGTGCTATCTCTGTGTAGGTAATTGCTTAACCTTTGACCAAGTCAGCTCTGTAATTGAGTCAATTTTCTAAACTACCTGCTTCATATTCACAATTCATTGTATTTTAAGATCTGTACACATTCCAGGGCTTCAGAGTTACTAATAAATCCAATAAAGAATTCAGGAGAAACTCTTTACTCAGTGGTTAGATTGTGGAACGTGCTACCACAAGGAGTTGTTGAGGCGAATAGCCTAGATACCTTTAGGGGAAGCTAGATAAGTACATGAGGGAGAAAGGAATAACAACAGAAAATGCTGGAAAAACTTAGCAGGCCAGGCAACATCTGTGGAGAGAAATTAGAGCGACGTTTCGGGTCTAACCCTTTTTCAAAACTGGAAAGGAAATGAAATAGATCGAAAGGCAGGGATGGGAGAGAACAAAAGAAGTGGAGAGACATTAAGAGGTATTCAAAACGAGACGAGATGGTGATAGGACTAGTGGAGACAAAAGACAGCTCAGATTAGGTGTGAAATGTTCTGGCAGAATGAGAGACAGCTGCCATGTGCGAGAGAGAAAAAAAAGGAAAGGGGGGGAGGGAAAAACCAAAACAAAGGGGTGGATAAAATATATAAGTAAAAATGTAATAGGGGCCAAGGTTATGATCTGAAATTGTTGAACTCGATATTGAGTCCGGAAGGCTGTAAAATGCCTAATTGGAAGATGAGGTGCTGTTCCTCGAGTTTACGTTGAGCTTCCGTGGAACAATACAAGAGGCCAAAGACGGTGAGGTCCCAGTGGGAATGGAGCGGTGAATTAAAATGACAGGCGACCGGAAGCTCGGTGTCACCCTTACGGACTGAACGGAGGTGTTCCGCAAAGCGGTCACCCAATCTGCGTTTGGTCTCTCCAATGTAGAGGAGACCGCATCGTGAGCAGCGAATACAGTATACTAAATTGCATGAAGTACAAGTAAATCGCTGTTTCACCTGGAAGGGGTGTTTGGGGTCCTGGACAGTGGGAAGGGGGGAGGTATAGGGGCAGGAGTTATATCTCCTGCGCTTGCACGGGAAGGTGCCAGGCGAAGGAAAAGGGCTGTTGAGGGTGTTAGAGGAGTGGACTAGGATGTCTCGGAGGGAGCGGTCCCTACGGAATGCTGAAAGGGGAGGGGAAGATGCATTTGGTGGTGGGATCACTTTGGAGGTAGCGGAAATGGCAGAGGATGATCCATCGAATGATCCGTCCCCTCCCCTTTCAGCATTCCGTAGGGACCGCTCCCTCCGAGACACCCTAATCCACTCCTCTATCACCCCCAGCACCCCTTCCCCTTTGCCTGGCACCTTCCCGTGCAAGTGCAGGAGATTTAACACCTGCCCCTATACCTCCCCCCTTCCCATTGTCCAGGGCCCCAAACACCCCTTCCAGGTGAAACAGCGATTTACTTGTACTTCTTGCAATCTAGTATACTGTATTCGCTGCTCACGATGCGGTCTCCTCTACATTGGGGAGACCAAATGCAGATTGGGTGACTGCTTTGCGGAACACCTACGTTCAGTCCGTAAGGGTGACACCGAGCTTCCGGTCGCCTGTCATTTTAATTCACCGCTCCATTCCCACTCGGACCTCACCCTCCTTGGCCTCTTGCATTGTTCCATGGAAGCTCAACATAAACTCGAGGAACAGCACTTCATCTTCCGATTAGACACTTTACAGCCTTCCGGACTCAATATCGAGTTCAACAATTTCAGATCATAACCTCGGCCCCTATTACATTTTTACTTATATTTTTTATCCACCCCTTTGTTTTGGTTTTTCCCTTCCCCCCTTTCCTTTTTTTTCTCTCTCCCACATGGCAGCTGTCTCTCATTCTGCCAGAACATTTCACACTTAATCTGAGCCGTCTTTTGTCTCCACTAGTCCTATCACCATCTCGTCTCGTTTTGAATACCTCTTAATGTCTCTTCACTTCTTTTCTTCTCTCCCAGCCCTGCCTTTCGATCTATTTCATTTCCTTTCCAGTTTTGAAAAAGGGTTAGACCCAAAACGTCAACTCTAATTTCTCTCCACAGATGTTGCCTGGCCTGCTGAGTTTTTCCAGCATGTTCTGTTGTTATTTCGGATTTTCAGCATCTGCAGTATTTTGTTAAGGAATAGAAGGATATGCTGATAGAGTTAGGTAAAGTAGGCTGGGAGGAGGCTCGTGTGGAGCATAAACACCGGCATAAACGAGTTGGGCCAAGTGGCCTGTTTCTATGCTGTAAATTCTATATAATTGTACATACAGGAAACTTTCGACTAACCGGCCCCTAAATAACCGGAAATGTCAGTTAACTGGCAAAATTCAGGAGTAGGTTCAGGTAACCTTTATTACTTGCCTTGCTCCATGTGTTGCTGTGCAAGGGTGTGGCTGCAGCTGTTGCTAAGCTACAGAGACGCTTGCAACTTGTGGCCATTGTTTTGAACCTGTTGCTAAGCAACAGGGTTTGTTGCTTTACACGGAGCTCTCAGCTCCGTATCTTTTACTATAGCGTTCGGTTATCTGGAATTTTTGATGAACTGGCACCATGTCGGTCCCGTCCATGCCGGATAAAAGAAAGTTTCCTGTAATTCATTTTGGTCTGCCAGCTATATTGTCTGTAACAAGGTGAGGCAGTACACTTGGATAACGACTCTGAGCATAGAGCATAGCCAAAGCAAATGCTTTTATACCCATATGTATATGGCATCAACCAATGTGAGAGGTAGTGTGCAGTGAGTGAGTCTGAATTGTTCTTATTTGTAAATAAAGGCTAAGGAGCCAAAATCCTCTGTTCCCTAAAAAAAATAGCTTTTTAACATTGCTTTGTTTGCTGTAATGCATGATGAACAGGCTGGGTCTCTTTTCCCTTTAAATGAGAAGACTGAGGATTGACCTAATAGAGGTCTTTAAAATTATGAAAGGTTTTGATAGAGTGAATACAGAGAGAATGTTTCTACTTGTGGGGAAGAGAAAAACTAGAGGTCATCAATATAAGATAGTCACCAAGAAATCAAGCAGGGAATTCAGAAGAAACTTCTTTACCCAGAGAGTGGTGAGAATGTGGAACTCGCTACCACAGGGAGTGGTTGAAGCAAATAGTATAGATGCATTTAAGGGGAAACTAGATAAGCATATGAGGGAGAAGGGAATAGAGGGTTATGCCGATAGAGTTACATGAGGAATGATAGGAGGAGGCTTGAGTGGAGCATAAACGGTGGGCCGAATGGCCTGTTTCTATGCTGTATATTCTATGTAATTCTGTTTCATTTACTTTTTGTGATATGTGGAATGGTATATATCACATGCGGCTTGGATAAACAACAACTGGCATTTATATAGTGCCTTTAACGTAGTAAAACATCCCAAGGCACCTCACAAGAGCGTTATCAATCAAAATTTGACACCAAACCACATAAGAAGATATTAGGCCAGATGACAAAAAGTTTGATCAAAGAGGTAGGTTTTAAGGAGTGTCTTAAAGGGGGAGAGAGAGATAGAGAGGCAGTGAGGTTTAGGGAGGGAATTCCAGAGCTTAGGGCCCAGGCAGCTGAAGGCACAGCCGCCGATGGTGGAGCGATTAAATCAAAACACTTCTGTTGCAATGTTGTTGAGTCACTTATTAATGGATTAATGAGACCCTGTACCACTTTGAGACAAATATGTTCTGATAATCTAACTGTAACTGAGGAAAGCTATTCCAAATGGAGAAAAGAAAGCATCAAAAGGCAAGCAGGATTCAATGAAAAGCCTTCCAGTCTCTTGTGGATGGAGTAAGGAAGCAGTGGGTTAGAGTTTCCGCTTTGGGTGCAATCGGTAATCTGGGAGCGAAATTCACTTGAAATTGTGCTGGTTTTCCAAAGTGAAGTTCTGATTCAAGTTTTCACTCAAACTCATTTGCATAATCACAAACGTAAAATCTTCCAGTGCAATTGGGCAGCGTAGTAGAACGGAATTGTTTCTATTTTTTTCCTTGCACTAAAAAGTATTCCTTGATATATTTAAGAGTCATGACCTGGTGCAGTTTTATTAATACAGCTAAAAATGTGTTTATCACAAAAAATAAGCATGTTTAATCACAGTGCCTAGTCCAATACCTGTGAGTAACCTGATTTTAAAGAACTGAAAATGACTTTTAAAAACTCTACAGAACCATTTACTAGTTACATTGGTGTACATTAGTCAATTTCTTAGTAAATTAAATGATTTTTTATATTTAAATACTTTTAAAATGTGCCTACCAGTGCCTTTGCGCCTAAAAAGCCCAACTTCATTTTAAGAGCCTCCTCGAACGGTTACAAACTGCAGAAACTCGCCATGGTGATGAATTCATCTGGGGGCATGGCCAGTTTTGTGGGCAGGCCCGGCTTCCAACGTGATGGTTTTCTAAACCAGTGTTAAAGATCGCAGAAACTCGATTTATGCTCAATGTGACTTGTGCTTAAAATTCCTCAATCTTTTGCGCTGGTCTGGCCAATATCAGTTGAATTGTGCTAGGCCAGTGATTTAGTCTTTAGAGCAACAAAGGGAACACAAATGTGCCAAATCTTTGGGTTGTCCTCGAGGTATCTTCCAGGGCTCAACAGCATCAATAACTCCTGTATGCAGGCCCTAAAGTCTGGAGAGCATCCTTTACTGCTCAATACCGAGTTTTAAGATAAGTGTCCCAGGGATTATAACAGGAACCCTTACTCCATATACTGGCTGCTGAAATATCACAGGTGTCACTGCAACATTCTCCCTTCTTTATGAAAGGTGGACCAAAAGCGTTCTTTCAAGACAGGCACAGCTTCAAATCAACAACTGGATTATTTTATGGAAAATACATGAATAAGCAGCATACACTTTCACAGTGAGAATAGTTAATTGTCCTGTGCTCATTGGTTTTTATATATAAAAAAAGAAAGACATAACTACTAACCCTTTGAACATGGGCTCACCATCTCTAGCTAGGCCTCTCAAGCTAGCTGATCTAGATTTTTACATAATTGATCATTTCTTACTGCTGTCAGGGCACAATCACTGGGAGTAGATCTTGATTTTGTGCGATAGTGTAAAATGGGTGTATAGCGAATCGGCAGCCCATTTTACATTTCTCCTAATTTTTATTTCTATTGACTTCCATGGATATAATAATGGGGAGAGATGTAAAACGGGCTGCCGACTCGCTATCACCCGTTATACACTATCGCACAAAATCAAGATCTACTCCAGTGTGTCTGGGAAAGGGAGGGGGAGACAGGAAGAGAGAGCCTTCCCCTTAAGTCTAACTCTTTGACTAAGCTGTTGATCATCTGCCCTAACATCTCCTTATGTGGCTCGGTGTCAAATTTTTGTTTGATTATGCTCCTGTGAAGCGCCCTGAGACATTATACTACATTAAAGGCACTATATAAATGCAAGTTGTTGTTGTTGTTGTTGTGATACTGCCAGTTCAGCCCACTGAGCTGTCAATCAAAGCCAGCACCCTGATTGAACTCCCTTCCCTTTGATGTGGAGGTGCAAGACTCCCAAATGCCCGTCTTATCTAAACCTTCTGCCATATCAATAGAATGAAGTGATATTTGACCACTTAGGTGCTGCATGTGGGGCATTTCATCAAAATGGTGTGAAACACATGAAATTGTACACTGTGATCCGCCCCCCCCCCCACTCTTCTGTTTACTAATTAACATCCAAATTACTACAGTAACCACAATGGATTTAGCTATGGGGGTTATTTTTTAAATAAAATGCTGAATTTAACATTACATAAATATTACAAGTATAAACAGGTAATACAGGTAAAGACCAAGGGGATAATTTTCTGCAGGGGATTTGGTTTGTATTCCCTTGAGTATAGAAGATTAAGGGGTGATCTAAATGAGGTGCTTAAGCTGATTAAAGGAGTTGATGGGGTAGAGAGAGAGAAACTATTTCCACTGGTGGGGAGGCCAGAACAAGGGGCCACAACCTTACAATTAGAGCCAGGCCGTTCAGGGGTGATGTCAGGAAGCACGTCTTCACACAAAGGGAAATCTGGATCTCTCTCCCCCAAAAAGCTTTTGAGGCTGGGGGGTCAATTGAAAATTTCAAAACTGAGATTCATAGATTTTTGATAGGAAAGCGTATTAAGGGTTTTGGAACCAAGTGGGTAGATGGAGTTAAGATACAGATCAGCCATGGTCTAATTGAATGCCGGAAAAGGCTCAAGAGGCTGAATGGTCTCCTCCTGTTCCTATTGTTCATTATAATATGCTTCTTTGTTATTGGGTCATTTGAGCTAGAAGAGCATCAGGTTTTTCAGTAGCAGGGCTGTCCACATCGGGCAATTCCCAGGTGTGCGCTTTTCAGGCCTGAGTCAGATGCATGCCTGAGGCATCAATTCACACCTAAGTGGGGGCAAGTGGCCCATGGTTAACAGCAGCAAGCCTCACCTTTCACACAGTGCCATTCCTAATGACTTGACAAGTCCCCAATAGGGAACGTTAATACTACATAACTTCTGAAACCGACAACTGCGCAGGAACCCTTCTGTTACTAGGACCTGGCCTGAAATCCTGTCCTCTTCACACAAAGGGTAGTGGGAATCTGGAACTCTCACCTCCAAAAAGTTGTTGAGGCTGAGGATCAATTGAAAACTTCAAAACTGAGATTGGTAGATTTTTGTTAGGAAAGAGTATTAATGGTTATGGAACCAAGGTGGGTAGATGGAGTTAAGATACAGAACAGCCATGATCTAATGGAATGGTGGAACAGGCTCAAGGGACTGAATGGCCTCCTCCTGTTCCTATTTCTCATTCACCTGCTTTAACTTCTGTGGAAGAGCCATGGAAACCCCCGGGAGAATGAGGTAGACAGCATTTATGCCATTTTTTCCTGGTGTTCTGCGGCTCTTCCGCCAAGTTAGGGCGAGCCAGCGGGAGAACCACTGTGGAAGCTTACCCCCCACCCCCCGCCACAAATTGTTACAGCAACCCACCGACAAAGGGTATGTTGGGGGAAGGGAGAAAGTAGAGGGGAGCAGCGCAGTATTATGCCCCTCGGTATACTCGGAACAAAATCAGGAAGAAGGTGTCTGACCTGATGAGGACTGCAGAAAGAAGCAAGGAATCTTAGTGTGAATTCCTTGAATACCTTCTATGTGAAAGTTAGAAAGCAATAACTGACACTGACCTCAGCATAAATTTCGATACTCCCATAGTAAATTAGCAACTAAGGGGTTCTTTCTGTACAGTCTCTTCCTGTACCCATACCATATTTGATAAATGCATTGTCTCTTTTGCTATGATGTTTCTGCTATTCTTGATTATCTTCGCAATTATTTTTTTCCAGCTCCTGCTGCCTTTTAGAGTGAAAGAGGTCAGCTTTACACAATCCAGAGAGCATTGGGACCACTACCACCTGAGCAGATGAACCTCTATTATGGTAATTACTTGTAATCAGAGCAGTTTGTGTGCTTTTTCAAGTGATCATGCTTCATAGGGAAAAAAGACAAGCAATAAAGAGCAAAATACATTAACTGGACTTACCTGAGATACACAATTGAGACAAGCATGCATAAAACAACAAATCAACTTGCATTTATATAGCACCTTTAACATAGTAAAATGTCCCAAGCTGCTTCACAGGAGTGTTTTCAAACAAAATTTGACACCAAGCCACATAAGGAGATAATGGCCTGGAATTTGTGGTCCTGATGACGGTGAACTGGCAGCGTTCGCCGTCATCCCGCCTTTGAAACTGACTGCAACTTCAGGATTTAGTGAAAGCGCACCTAACACAGAAATCCTGAAGTTGCGGTCTATCATTCACTGCTCCTCCACAGACTGTGCTGTGGACACCCATGTCTCCTGCAGAGCTGGCAATCTGTGAAATCACTGATCTGACGAAAACATCCCGTTTTCTGAACAATCGCTGTTAGAAACTCCATAAAAAGTTAGACCCATTCAAATGAGGTGTAACTGGGTTTTTAACGGTGATCTGAGTAATAACTATTGATAAACAACCGTTCTGGCCCTGATAAACAAATTTTATATTGGTGGAATGTCAAATTTCTCCATTAAGTTAAAAATGATTAGATCTTAAAATTAATAAAAATATATATTTATTAACCCATATTGTCCCAAACGACAATTAATTTTGTCCCGGATCATGGTCTCTAGAAGTTTCCTCCCCACCGACATTAGGCTGACTGGCCTGTTAGTTAGCTGGTTTATGCCTCTCCCCTTTTTGAACAGGGGTGTAGCATTTACAACCCTCCAGTCCTCTGGCACCACTCCCATATCCAAGGAGGATTGAAAGATTGTGGCCAATTCCAGACTTACTTCCCTCAGCAACCTAAGATGTATCCCATCTGGACCAGGCAACTTTAACAAACTATATAATAGCAAAATACTGCGGATGCTGGAAATCTGAAATAACAACAGAAAATGCTGGAAATACTCAGCAGGCCAGGCAGCATCCGTGGAGACAGAAACAGAGTTAACGTTTCAGGTCTGGGAGCCTTCATCAGAACTGGAAAAAGCTGGAGATGTAATAGATATTAAGCAGGTGCAGAGGCGGGTGGGGGGGAGGTGCGGTTAGGAGGGGAGGAAGGAATTGAAAGAACACCCTGTACTTTTGTAAGAGGCAGGAAAGATAAAATGTTGCAAATGGGAATGGCAAAAATCATACTGCATGATAAATGGGGGCAGGGATAATTATCTGAAATTGTTGAACTCAATGTTGAGTCCGGCAGGCTGCAAAGTGCCCAATCGAAAGATGAGGTGCTGTTCCTCGAGCTTACGTTGAGCTTCATTGGAACAATGTAATAGCCCGAGGACAGAGAGATCAGAGTAGGAGTGAATCGGTGAATTAAAGTGACAGGCGACCGGAAGTTCAGGGTCACCCTTACGGACTGAACGGAGGTGTTCCGCAAAGCGGTCGCCCAATCTGCGTTTGGTCTCCCCAATGTAGAGGAGACCACACCATGAGCAGCCAATACAGTATATTAAATTGCAAGAAGTACAAGTAAATCGCTGTTTCACCTGGAAGGGGTGTTTGGGGCCCTGGACAGTGGGGAGGGGGGAGGTAAAAGGGCATGTGTTGCATCTCCTGCGCTTGCACGGGATGGTGCCAGGTGAAGGAGAAGGGCTATTGGGGGTGATTGAGGAGTGGACCAGGGTGTCGTGGAGGGAGCGGTCATCCGGGTTTACGCCCAGGAGGTGACGTGAAGGTACTGTAAAACACAAGTTGACAAATGGTAGCTTTTATTGTTTAAATCCATGTTTTTTTCTAAATTCAGGACTCACTTAATTTGCAGAAGGAAGTTGTCTGGTTTAAAATGTGTTTTTAATGAATAAGTCAATGTACAGACTGTACTGAACCTTTACTGAGTGTACTTGTCTGTGCTTGCTTTTCAGATGCACGTTGATATTTAACTTGCTGTTTCTGTCAGCGAGCTCTCAGCTGGTGTCTGTCTGTAAATGTATATGTATGATGCACCTTAGTAGACAGAGAATTACAGAAATAAACCCATAAATTTATGTTGGGCTCACAATTCAATTGTCCTACTCCTTATTTGGTTATTTTTTGTAATTAATAATCTGACATTATTTAGGTGGTGTTGCATTTTTTGCGTGTAGCAATGGAAAGGCTACTAACTTTCTTTGTAAATTTGAGATGCCGGATATAACTATTCAAAAAAGTTTTTGATGTACTCTTCCACAAACATCAAGTTCAGGTTTTCGTGGTGGGATTTTTTTGCATAATGACAATAATGGGATCAGTAATAATACAAACTTGAATGAGATGGATGCAGCAATTGTATCAATTAATTATGCAGTATGCAATTAAAACCAAGATTAACAGATTAAAATTTGAATTGATTAATTGTGATTATTTAAAAAAATCGATTGACATTCCTAATAGCTACATAAAGGAATTTGTGAGAAACTTAATTTTTTTTAATGACATGTTCGTTTAAATATATATTTCTCAGTTTCAATGAGGTTTGTGTAAAGTAACAAGCCTAATGAATGTAATTCAACACTCTCCAATTTGCAGTTAGAAAATTGAATCCTGAATTTGAAGTATTTGTTCAGAACAGTCTAGCTTATAGTCTTAATTAATATACTTATGGTAATCTTTGCATAGGAGAACTCTTGGTGTGTCTTGAATCTTAGTTTGACTTCAATATGTTTAAACACTGTACCCGCAGGCCATGACAATGAGGATTACCATAAATATTGATAAACAAAGATCAGTCATGAAAAGTTAAACTAGAAACCATATAGGGACATTCTCTCTGGATAGTTATATGTTTGTTCATGATATTTCAGCTTCTACCTTAAATCAATGTCTATGTCCCAGTTTTTATTTCGTCCACTGTAAATAATTTAAAAAGAGATTGATTATTAGTGCTTTCTATTTCCTGTTTCGCTGTCAGGGAGAATTCTGCAATGTGATTGGCTGCTGTAATATGTGTGGGTAGAATAAATGAAGGACAGAGACAGGATGAGTTGCTCGTCCATGTGCTTGCTTTACTAGGCCAGAGTGAACTGAGCATGCTCATACTAAACCATGTGACAAACCATGTGATAATACATTACACTGCTTTCCCCTTTAAAAAATGTACACATTCCCCTCTCAAATACAACAACACTATGGCCCCACCTTTCCCAGCATTACATGTACCACATAACAAAAACTCCTGGCTATTTTTCTTTTAAATCAACAACACTGCCCAACGTTGCATTCTTGATCCGGCCATTGCATGAATGGCAGATATAGGCCCCAATATTGCTAGAAGTGGTTTGTGATCGGTTATCAAGGTAAACTTTCTGCCGATCAGGAACTGTTGCAATTTTTTCATTCCAAACACTATGGCGATTGCTTCCTTTTCAATTTTCACATAGTTTCTTTCACTCGCGATTAGTTTCTCTTGGCCGTCATTCAATACGTGGCTTATGACAGCTCCCACACCATAGCTAGAAGCATCACATGCTAACTTAAGCTCCAGCTCTGTGTTGTAGTGCACAGGTAGAGCATCGTTAGAGAGACTTCTCTTACAAGCATCGTAAGCGTCCTGTTGCACTTTCGTTGGACATCTTTCTTGAGGAGCTCATGCAATGGAGCTAACATGGTCGCTAACTCAGGTAAGAAACCTGCGTAGTACTGGACCATTCCAAGAAAAGTTCTTAACTCAGACACGATCTGTGGCTTTGTAGCATTGATGACATCATCAACCTTTTCCTTAACTGGTTGCAAGCCATTGGATTCAAATTTCAGACCAAGGTACATAACCTCAGGCTGCACAAAAGCACATTTGCTCCTTTTCAATTCGACATTGTGGGAATTCAACCTTTGAAGCACTAAATCCAACACTTCCAGATTTTCTGCCTTGCTGCTTGTAGTGATCAGCACATTGTCTTGATTGCATAAGTAATTTGTAATTCCTTGCAAAATCTTATCCATCGTAGCCTGGAAGATTTTGGGGCAGCTTGGTGTATGAGTACAGTCCCTTGTGTGTGTTGATAGTGAGATACTGTTGAATCTCTTTGTCAACATTCAGCTGAGTGTAAGCATGTGACAGGTCAAGCTTAGAGAAAGCCTTTGACCCAGAGAGTGCTGCATAAAAATCTTGTGATGTAGGTAACGGATACTGCTCATCATCAACTACTTGGTTGATAGTAACTTTCTAGTCACCGCACAAATGTATAGTTTTGTCTGCTTTGGGCACTACCACAATCGGGGTAGACCATTCACTTTTGCCAGTTTTTATTGCACTCCATTCTCTCTGAGCTTCGCTCGCTCGTCCTCCACCTGACCTTTCAATGAATAGGGGACCGGCCTTGCCTTACAATAGACAGGCTTCGCGTTGGACTTGATGCGGATATGTACATCATACCCAGTGATGCCCTCATAATTGTCTGAGAATATGCTTTTACACTTGTTTAGCATTGTGTCGCGTCACTCCTTTAAAGCATCTGCACTGAAGATGTTTTTCCAGCCTAGTTTTAACTTTCTCAACCAGCCTTTGCCCATGAGGGTTGGCCTGTTGTAGCTCGCTACAATAATAGGCAGCTTTACTGACTGGCCATTGTGTTGAACTGTACATTCCATTTGTCCACATGTCTCTAGGATTTCTCCAGAGTAGGTTTTCAACTCTACGGTACTCTTTATAAGTGATATCTGACTAAACTTACTCTCATATATGTCCTTACACAAGATGAGCAATCTGCCGCTGTGTCGCTACACATATCAATATATTGGTAATTGATCAAAAGTTTTGTACAGAAGTCTTTCTCATGACTGCTAGCATTGCTGCTAGTGCCATAGATACTGTAGATACCTAGTTCTTCAACATCAGGTGTGTTCACTTCAATATTGTGAATTCCTCCCATTTATTGTTGCTGCTTTGCATTGCCACTGGAATGGTTCTTACTTCCTGCTTGAGGTCTAGCTCTGCAAGCTGTTGAAATATGGCCTTGCTTCTGGCAGTGAAAACACTTTGCATTTCTGTATTGGCAGGACTGTGGTGAGTGATTTCCATTGTATTGTTAACAATGCACTGAATTGCTCTCACCAACATGCTTTTGACTTGGTCTCACAACTTTAGGTTTGGCGGTGGCTTTGTGACTGTGGACCTCAGCTGCCCTAGTCACTTGAGTTGGATGGAGCTCCCTAGCATTCTTAGACACCATCTCCAAAGATAGGGCAATTTTGCATGCTATGTCAAACATTAGGTTCGGAGTGTTCAATAATTTGAACTGTGTGCGCTCATCCACCAGTCCACACACAAACTTATCTCGCAACGCACGATCCAAAATTGGGACGAAGCTACAGTGCAAAGACAGGTTTTTAAGAGCTACAATGTACTCTAGGATGGTTTCTGGTAATAAACTTATAGCTCTCCGCTATTTCTAATGGCTTTGGGTTGAAATGGTCCTCAAGTTTCTCAACAATGTCTTCAAATGGCGCATCCTTCACTTTCCCTGGCGCAAGTAGGTTTGTCAATGTTCTGTAGATATCTGGCCCGATCTCCATTAGAAAAATTGCTTTTTTATGTTCACAAATTACCCTATTTTGAGCTTGAACATTCCCATCTGCACCTTTGGTCTCAAATGTTATTGGCCTTAAAAAACAATCCATCCACTCAATGTAAAAACTGAATGTTTCGCAAGCTCGGTCATACATGCAGAAGCTTCCGATGAATCCCATAGGTGCGGCCATGATTGTCCCAGCACGCTATCTGTGTACCTGTGAGAATCAATGCCGCTGTTGCTGTGTATACATACATGCGAAGCTGAAGAACAGACAGTTCTCCATCAGCATTAACAGTAAAAACTTCGCCAAAAAAAATTAAATTTAGGTGTCACAGTTTCACCTTAAACTTTTCCACTTGAAGGTTGAACGCTGTGTCCTTCCATGATCCCTAAAAATAGCTTTGGGATCCCATTCTCATTGCCAAAAATGTAATATATGTGGGTAGAACAAATGAAGGACAGAGCCTGCCGCCTGGTCCTCCTGATGACATTCCTTCTTGTGTATTCCTGTACAATGTGCAACCAGGCTGCATTGGTGTCCTGGAGAGGTCTCTTCCACCCATTGGAAGGGAAGACAACATCCTTGCGTGCTGCGACTCCCTCCATAAGCCTATGGAGGGAATCATGGGAGAGCTTGGGGGCAGCCGTGTACCTCTGTGCAGTGTTTGTCAGTGTTTGCAGCACCTCAATGTTGTAGAACACTGACAGCACTACTATCAAAATCAATTTGCGCATGGTCCCTTTAAGGAAACCAGCTGATGACGCGCCATCAAATGATGTCATCAGACCCACTTCCTTTAATTTGCCGGCAAGTGTGCTGGGCAGGCTTAACAAGCCCAATCAGGGGAAAATCATTTTGGACAGCGGGCTGGAGCTGGCAGTGAGGCCGTAACCCGCCGCCGTCGTCGCCCGCCACGGACCTGCCGAGGTTGGTAAAATCCAGCCCAAGATCTCAAAGGAGCATTAGCCTGTCAGCTCATCTGAAATATTCTGTTAGTTGGGGCCTCAAGGCTAAAAGGGTTAAATAAGGACAGGTTTTGAGTATAGAAGATTAGGGTTGATCTAATTGAGGTGTTTAAGATGATTAAAGGATTTGATAGGGTAGATAGAGAAAAGCTATTTCCTCTGGTGGGGGAGTCCAGAACAAGGGGGAATAACCTTAAAATTAGAGCCAGGCCATTCAGGGGTGATGTCAGGAAGCACTTCTTCACACAAAGGGTAGTGGAAATCTGGAACTCCCCCAAAAAGCTGTTGAGGCTGGGGGTCAATTGAAAATTTCAAAACTGAGATTGATAATTTTTTGTTAGGCAAGGGTAATAAGGGTTACAGAACTAAGGTGGGTAGATGTAGTTAAGATATCGATCAGCCATGATCTAATTGAATCGCAGAACAGGCCCAAGGAGCTGAATGGCCTACTCCTGTTCCTATGTTCCTATTGTTCATTATAATATGCTTATTTGTTATTGGGTCATTTGAGCTAGAAGAGCATCAGATTTTTCAGTAGCAGGGCTGTCCACATCGGGCAATTCCCAGGTGTGCACTTGTCAAGCTTGAGCCAGCTGCATACCCGAGGCATCAATTCAACCTAAGTGGGGGCAAGTGGGACCATGGTTAACAGCAGCAAGCCTCATCTTTCACACAGTGCCATTCCTAATGACTTGACAAGTCTCCAATAGGGAAAGTTAATGCTACATTGCTTCTGAAAACAACAACTACGCAGGAACCCTTCAGTTCCTAGGACCTGGCCTGAAATCCTGTCTGCATTAAATATAAACTTGACTGATATAAAATGCTTCATAATTTTCAAGATTCACTCAGACTGAGTAAACTACTGTAACTAATTATTAACTGGTACATTTATTAATATTTTGTGGATAACATTTTTGTGTCTCACTCACTCTCAATTTTTTGCTCCCATGTGTGGAATCAATACTCCTCAGCATACAAGTCTACAAACACACCTTCTAATCTCAGTCGGCACCAATGGAAATATTTTGCTGGAAAGGGTTTGATGTTAACCTTTCAGAGCGCCATGTGTGATGGCTGGATCAAGGTGATGGTTGGCTCAGGCAGACGCAGCTTAAAGCAGAGTACAAGAGAGCAAGAGGCTGGAACGTGAGAGAGAGAGAAAGAGAGAGAGAGAGAGAGAGAGAGGCTGGACCAGGAGAACAAAAGAGTGAAGCAGTAGAAAGAGAGAGGCCAGTGTGGGGGAAAGAGCCAGGTGAATTGGGCGGTGGGAGGGAAGAGAGAGAGAGAGAGAGAGAGAGTGAGAGCAAGAGAGAGGGAGAGAGAGAGAAAGAGGATGCAATGGGAGAGAAGAGCTGGAGTGAGGAAGGGGAGTCCAGAGCAGAGAGAGGGAGAAAGAGGGATACAAAGCCAGGAGCAGGGAGACAGAGAGTGATTGGAACAGGGCGGGAGAGCCAGGAAGTTTTTGGGAGGCTACAGGAAGGAGAGAGATACGATAGCAAAATACTGCGGATGCTGGAAATCCGAAATAACAGAAAACGCTGGAAAAACTCAGCAGGCCAGGGCAGCATCTGTGGAGAGAGAAACAGAGTTAACGTTTCAGGTTGATGAGCTTTTGTCAGAACTGGAAAAAAGCAGGAAATGGAAAGTAGGTTTAGGGGCTGGGAAAAGGGGGAAGGGATGAAAGAACAAAAGGGAAGGTCAGTGATAGGATAGAAAGCAGGAGAGATTGAGAGTCATTAAGAGATATTCGAGGTGAGAGGAGGTGGTAATAGGACAGGTTAAGGAACAAAGGATGGCTCTAGATGAGGTGTGACTTGCGCTGGCAGAATGAAGGACAGCTGCCATGTGGGAAGGAAGAAGAAAAAAAAAGGGGGGGGCCAAACAAAAATTGTGGATAAAAAATGAATATATATATGTGATAGGGGCCGAGGCTATGATCTGAAATTGTTGAACTCTATGTTGAGTCCAGAGGGTTGTAGAGTGCCTAATTGAAAGATGAGGTGCTGTTTCTTGAGCTTACGCTAAGCTTCTGTGGAACAGTGCAAGAGGCCGAGGATGGTGAGGTCTGAGTGGCAATGGAGCAGAGAATTAAAGTGACAGGCCACCGGGAGCTCGGGGGTCCCCCCTACGGACTGAATGGAGGTGTTCCGCAAAGCAGTCACCCAATCTGCATTTGGTCTCCCCAATGTAGAGAAGACCGCATCGTGAGCAGCGAATACAGTATACTAAATTGCAAGAAATACAAGTAAATCGCTGTTTCACCTGGAAGGGGTGTTTGGGGTCCTGGACAGTGGGAAGGGGAAGGTATTTGGGCAGGTGTTGCATCTCCTGCACTTGCACGGGAAGGAGAGAGAGACTGGAGTTTCAGGTGTGGCAGAAGCAAACAAGGTTCAAGGCTGTTTATTACCCCCTCTCTGTGCCTGCCCATTGAATTGTGGTGGAATCTTTTTGACAGTGTGAAATATGATGTGTTGTCATTTTGGAAAATGACATATAATGTGGATAGGTGTTTTTTCATTGTTACTCCACACCACAGCAAATGGAGCCCTTCATTAGTGCTGAAAATGTCAAAATACTGAAATTAATATCCCTTTTTAAATGGGCTCCAGGGATCAAAACTGGCAAAATCCAAGGCAGGTAGCGCAGCAGGACTGATACCAGATACTGATATTCCTGTGCTATTTTCTCTCCTGAGGAGCCTGTGGTCCTGAGCTGTAAAATGGCAGCAACTCTGTGTCTTTAAGTACACGATTATAAATAAATACATTTATATAGTGGCTTTCATGATCACACGATGCCAGAAAGTGCTTTTCAGCCAATTTTTGATGTGTAGTCACTGTTGTAATGTAGGGAAATGCAGCAGCAAATTTGTGCATTGCCAGGTCCCACAAACAGCAACAAGATAAATGACAAAATAATCTGTCTTGCTGGTGTTGATTTAGGGGTAAATGTTGGCCAGGACACTGGGGAGAACTCCTCTAATCTTCTGTTGAATAGTGCCATAGGATCCTTTACGCCCACCTGAGAGCTCCTCAGTTTAGATATCTCATGTGAAAGATGGCATCTCTGACAGTGCAGCACTCCCTGAGTAGTGCACTGCAGTGCCAGTCTAGATTATGTGCTATAAATCTCTGGAGTGGGGCTTGAATCCACAACCTTCTGACTCAGAGGTGAGCATGCTCCCCACTGAGCCATGGCTGACACCACCACCTGTTGAAATTGTGCTGTGGTGGTGTACAACTACCAGCATGCAATGGTAGAAATATTCTATACTGCTTCTCAAATACAATTCTAATCAACAAGCGTATCAAATTACGCAGGTACCTAAAATAGACTGAGAGCCAGCAAGAACTTAAACTTGTTTATTATATAGAAAGACATAAAAGATAACACCAATTTAACAGAATAAAAATGAATTAGTGAAATCTTTATTCTCCGTCTGTTTCCATGGTTGATCAGGACAAGGGCAATTGCTTCTGCTCAGGATTGGTTTGGGGTAAGACATGTTGGGTTGGGTGGGGAGCTGGCTTTCCTCAACAGTTTCTCAGGCTGACCCTCGTGACCCTAAACCCAGCAGCGTAGTTGACTAGATTTCCTCCACCTTTTCTATTGTGATTTCTTTGACTGAATCTCACCCAACAAAGGCTTCCCTCTCCTAATTTGCATCTCTGCTTCAGCTCTTCCCCATTACTAACTTGACTCCTTCACAGCGACACTTACTCTTCCCACACAGACTTCCCTAACCACCTTCACACCAGAGAAGTGGTTAAAATGGAATTTCAAAAGAGGGACTACACAGCATGGTTGTCAAGAGGATTTTGGTAAAGTGCCCATGATATCCAATAACTCCAAGTTCTCCTCTGAGTTAAACACTATTCCAACTTGGAAATATAACACCATTCCTTCTGTAAGGCTCGAAAAATTATACAAATTCCCCCTAAATAAGAAAAGAAGAGATATTGGACTGTTTGAAATAATATTGGGCCAAAGGGGACCTAAAATCAAAACCCCAGGAAGATTTGGCTAGTTTAAAAGGCATGTTCAGGCCTGTGGAAAAACTGTGACAAAAGGAAGAGGGATGGGCCCCCGAGACACAGACAGTTTGAGTATTGGGAAGGCCAGATCGTCTGGGAATTTCTGGACCATTCTACATAAAGACAATAAGCCCACGGAAAGACTGTTCCCGCCGAAACCCACAGGGCCATTAAGAACATGAATAATACAATACATGCCAACAGCCTACAAAAGAGAACCTGGCCCCAGCAGGAAAAGGACAATCAAACAACAGTTTAAAACCAATCAGAAAGATTTCCAACGCACTTTACACATTTTAAACTGATTTCAAGGCAATCCCAAAACCAGTTAAAAACCAATTAAAGATAGATGAGACCATCCCCGAAGCTCGATGAGAATTAAAATATATTTAAAAAATGAGCCCGCCAAAATTAACAGAAGTACCAGAGATTTGGCTGTCAGATAAGCCAGGCCGCAAAACAGTATAATTGCGGCCTGCTTATTCAGTGACACAGTTCAGTTCACAGCACAGTACAGTTCAAACGTAAGTCTTTTTCCGAGTGGCAGGCAGTGACTAGTGGGGTACCGCAGGGATTGGTCCTTTGACCCCAGCTATTCACAATATATATTAATGATCTAGAAAAGGGAACTAGATGTAATATCTCAAAATTTGCAGACGACACAAATCCGGGTGGACGTGTGTGCTGTGAGGAGGATGCCAAGAAACTACAGGATGATTTGCACAGGTTGGGTGTTTGGGCAGAAGCATGACAGATGCAATATAACGTGGATAAATGTGAGGTTATCCACTTTGGTGTCAAAAACAGGAAGGCAGATTATTATCTGAATGGCAATAGATTGGGAGAAGGGGAAGTGCAACAAGACCTGGGTGTCCTTGTGCACCAGTCGCTGAAGGTAAGCATGCAGGTGCAGCAGGCGGTTAAGAAGGCAAATGGTATGTTGGCCTTCGTAGCAAGAGGGTTTGAGTACAGGAACAAGGATGTCTTGCTGCAGTTGTACAGGGCCTTGGTGAGACCACATCTTGAGTATTGTGTGCAGTTTTGGTCGCCTTATCTGAGGAAGGATATTCTTGCCATGGAAGGAGTTCAGCGAAGATTCACCAGGCTGATACCTGGGATGGCAGGAATGGCGTACGAGGAGAGATTGGGACGATTGGGCTTGTACTCGCTGGAGTTTAGAAGAATGAGAGGGGATTTCATTGAAACTTATAAAACTCTGGCAGGACTGGACAGACTAGATGCAGGGAGGATGTTCCCGATGGTCGGGGAGTCCAGAACCAGGGGTCACAGTCTAAGGATAAGGGGTAGGCCTTTTAGGACAGAAATGAGGAGGAATTTCTTCACCCAAAGAGTGGTGAACCTATGGAATTCTCTACCACAGAAGGCAGTATAGGCCAATACATTAAATATATTCAAGAAGGAGTTGGATATATTTCTTAAGGCTAAAGGGATCAAGTGGTATGGGGAGAAAGCAGGGACCGGGTACTGAACTTGGATGATCAGCCATGATCGCATTGAATGGCGGAGCAGGCTCGAGGGGCCAAATGGCCTACTCCTGCTCCTATCTTCTATGTTTCTATGTTGGACACAGCTCCAGAAGGCTCAAGTTCAGTACAGGAGAGAAAGTACGGTTCAAAAAAAAAGACATCATCATCGCCGTACTTAGTCGGAGAATTGGAGACTTGAAGATAGAAAAATGAAACGGAAGGAAAAGGAAATCGCGGCAACCAAAGGCCTCAAGAAACCAACAACTACCAATATTACCACCAACCAGGTAATATTGGGCCACCGCTACCAACAAGAAACCAACAACCGAGAAATCGAATATCACAAACTTGTTTCCACTCTACAGGCTAGTCTGACTTACCCCTGGGTAAAATTTGACACAAAAGGCTCTAAAAACTTTACCTAACCAAAGAAAATTGGGTACTTACCCGATAAATCCAACGATGCAGCTAACCGCATCAGCGGACACGTGAAGACTGAAAACCCAACGCAGGTGCAGTCTTCCACCACGTCTGGGGTATGGCAGTTCCCAACCGCCACAACTAAAGAGAACCCCGAAATCGCGAACCTCTACAATCTGTCAAGAAAGTCGATTGGTGAGCATTTCCTGGTCCTCTGGATTTCAACCTCGTTAGTATAGTGGGGTTGGGAGGGCAAGGTATTTTTCTCTTTTGTCATTCTCCCTCGCATATTCCAAAGTGTTCCCCCTTTTAAGAGCATAAGATTTATTGTATTGTATATTTTCCTGTCTCAAAATAAAATCTCAATTCTTTTGAGCAACTCAGGTGTCTGTTGCAATTTCATTACAACCCCCAAATAACTCCAAAGTCTAGAACCAAGGGAGTGGGAGCGATTCGAACCAGTCAGGGAGTCAGAGGTAAAGCTGACCACATACACCACCGCTTACACTTCATCGTCGCTGGGTCAAAATCCTGGAACTCCCTACCTAACAGCATTATGCGAGTACCTTCACGACACGGTCTGTAGCAGGTCAAGAAGACAGCTCATCACCACCTTCTCAAGGGCAACTAGGGATGGGCAATAAATGCTGGCGATGCCCACATCCCAGGAATGAATATAAACATTTTTTTTAAATCACCACCTATCATTGCAAAGCTGTTCTTGGTGTTCAGTGGGTTGCACCCTGCCATACATAGGGACCAACCTGCATCACAGAGAAAGGAAATTCTCTCAAAATATAAATCAAGGGGAGAAACTAACTAGATTCAATACAATATAAATTTAAAAATAGTGATGGAGAAATTGATGAGATTAAAGATAAACAAATCTCCAGGACCCGATAGTTTCCACCCCAGGTTATTAAAAGAAATAGGTGTGCAAATTGTTGATGCATTAGTCATGAGCTTCCAAAACTCTCTCAATGCAGAAATTGTCCTCTTGGATTGGAAAACTGCCAATGTCACTACATTATTTAAGAAGGATAGGAAAGATAAACTAGGAAACTATAGGCCTATTAGTCCAACATCAGTTGCGGGGAACTTACTAAAATCTGTTATTAAGAACTAAAGACTGAGCATTTGGACAAATATGCTGATTAGAGAGAGCCAGCATGGATTTGTAAAGGATAGTCATGTCTAATGAACCTTGTAAGGGGTGGTGTGTGTGGTCAGCTTCACCTCTGACTCCCTGAGCGGTTCGAATCGCTCCCACTCCCTTGGTTCTAGACCTGGACTCATTTGGGGGTTGTAATGAAATTGCCGCAGACAACTGAGTTGGTGAAAAGAACTTTGATTTTATTTGAGATAGGAAAATATACACAACACAATAAATCTTATCACTCTAAAAGGGGGAACACTTCAGAATATGCGAGGGAGAATGACAATAGACAAAAATACCTTACCCCTACCAATCCCACTATACTAACTAGGTTGAATTCCAGAGGACCAGGAAATGCTCACCAAATGCAGGAATAGTTTGTAGAGTGGGAAAAACTTGCAGATCTTCAGTTTCTTCCAGGTTGGTTTCTTGTTGGTCGTGGTGGCCCAATATTACCTAGTTGTTGGTAATATTGTTGGGTTGTTTGTTTTGTGGGGCCTTGGTTGCTGCGATTCCTTCCATTCTCCTTCTGTTGTCCCGAGGCTGATGTCTTTTGAATGAGCTGTGCCTCTTTCTGTGTCTGTCCGAACTGTACTGCTGACTTCAATTCACTGACTGCTGTTTCAATTCTTTGCCTGAACTGTACTGATCGAATTGATCGAACCCATCAAAGTCATCGGACGAACTGCTTTCTTGTGGAGACAGGTCTTTAGTTTATACTAAAATGAAACCTGCTAATCTTGTTAGATTTTGGGTGGGCTCATTATTTTTAATGTGTTTTAAAACTTTAACGAGCTTTGGGGATGACCCATCTAAATTTAATTGACTTTTAACTGGTTTTGGGATTGCCTTGAAACTAGTTTAAAATGCAAAATATTTGTCAATCTCGTTAATTGGTTTTGGACTGTGGTTTGTTTGTTGTATCCTGTAGGGCCAATGTTCCTTCCTTTGTGTTGCTGGGGACATGTCCTGTTTTTATTCATGTACTTGGCTCTGCGAAAACAGGTTTCATTGTCTTAATGTAAAACTGGGGTGGCCAAGGACATTCCTAAACAGTCCAATATCCAAACTTGGGGGCCCACCGCACCTCCGCTGTGTCACAGCCTTTTGCAAGCCTGAACGTGTCCTTTTAAACCAGCCAAAACTTCCTGGGATTTTTATTTTAAATCCCTTTGGCCCAATAACTCCTTAAAACAGTCCAAAATCTCTTCTTTCTTACACTTGGGAAAAATGTGTAACTTAACTCTTTGAATTCTTCTGTTAGGCCCAACCATACATTTATCCTTTTTACAGATTTCTTCTGTGATGTTCCAAAATCCTTTTAAAAATGGCTTTCCTTCTGTTCTGGGGTTGTGCAGAAATTTTCAAACCTTACACACTAGTTGAATTCTTTGAGGATGTAACTAAATTGGTAGATAAGGGAGTATCTATGGATGTTATTTATATGGATTTCCAGACATTCAACAAGGTTCCATATAAGAGACTGTTAACAAAAATGAGAGTGCATGGAATTGAAGGCAACCTATTGGCTTGGATAGGAAATTGGTTAGGAGATGGGAGAAAGAGAGTAGTGATAATGGGGATGTACTCAAATTGGCAGGATGTGACTACTGGTGTCCCCACCTCCCCCCATGGATTTGTACTGGGACATAGCATTTTATTATATTTATTTAAAAAACTTGGATGAAGGACGATAGAGACGTATATCTAAGTTTGCTGATGACACTAAGTTGGGTGGCACAGTAAATAGTGTAGATGGGGGCAGAACGTTGCAAAGGAACATTGATAGATTAAGTGAGTGAGCAAAACTGTGGCAGATGGAGTTCAATGTCAGAAAGTGTGACGTCATTCACGTTGAACCTAAGAAAGATAGATCAGAGTATTTTTTAAATGATGGGAAGCTAGGAACTGTGGATAAGCAGAGACATATAAGGGTCCAAATACAGAAATCACTAAAAGCTAATGGACAGGTACAAAATATAATTTTAAAGTACAATGGAATGTTAGCCTTTATCTCTGGGGCTAGAATACAAAGAGGTGGAAGTTATGTTATGACTGTACAGAGCTCTGGTTTGACCCCATCAAGGGCACTGCGTTCAGTTCTGGGCACCGCACCTCAGGAAGGATATATTGGCCTTGGAGAGGTTGCAACGCAGATTCACCAGAATAATACCACGCCTAAACGGATTAAATTATGAGGACAGATTGCATGCACTAAGCTTACATTCCTTTGATATTGAAGATTAAGGGATGATCTAATTGAGGTGTTTAAGATGATTAAAGGATTTAATAGGGTAGATAGAGAGAAACTATTTCCTCTGGTGCGGGGATCCAGACAGGGGGTTTAACCTTAAAATTAGAGCTAGGCCTTTTAGGAGTGATGTCAGGAAGCACTTCTTCACACAAAGGGTAGCAGAAATCTGGAACTCTCTCCCTCAAGGGTTAATGGAACCAAGGCGGGTAAATGGTGTTAAGATACAGATTAACAATGATCTAAATGAATGGCAGAACAGGCTCAAGGGACTGAATGGCCTCCGCAGGTTCCTATGTTCCTCAGTTGTTCTATATATTTGATATAAATAGAATCTGAAAATTGGAGCCTTCATGGTATCAGAACTAAGGTCATGGAAAAGGGAGCCAGGGGATACTTATGTAGTTGAAACTCACATCAAAGAACACAACTCAAGATTGAACTTGTCTGCTTTACAAATTTACTTTGAAACTACTTTGGGGTACTTTACACCTGGAGATATTGAATTCACCCACTGGGCATTTCCTACCCAACCTCCACTACCATATCATTGCCCATTTGAACAAAAACCGTACCCTGAACACACTTTCATATTTTGTTTTATGATAATGATGCTGTAAGAAGTCTAATATCAGGATTTTTAAATCATGGGCTAATGGTCACAATAACTGTACCTTCAAATAATACTGACAACAGCATCAATGGGTGGAACAGGGGAGCAGGCAGGAGAGATACAATGCTGAAGAGCATACTTGAACATTTAGTAATAATGGGCCAGAAATTCGGGTCCCCACGGGTGAGTACGCGCTGGGTACTCACGCGTAAGCCCAACGAAAGTGCCGGTTTCGTGCATGCACTGCGCATGCGTGGGAAACCGGAACTTCCGTTCCCTTAAAGAAAGGGTTCACAGGTCGAACGCGTGCGCCGGAGAGGCAGTGCGTGCACCTGGAACTTCCATTTCTTTTGCCGGTTTCTCCGGGAGGGTAAGTCTCCAGGAGCTAAACTTTTAAAAAGCAGTCGCAAGGCCTTCTTTTAACAAGGTAAGTGGTGAATTAAGTAAAATTAAAACATTTTTTCCAAAGGTTTATTATTTTTAAATACTTTAAAGAAAGGTAAGTTTATTTTTAGCCCCATTAAAAACAGTAATTAATTTTTTTTTTTTTAATTGTTTAAAATGGTTATTTTATGTAATTTATAGTTATTTTAAAATGTGATTTAAAAAAAAATGTATTTGAAGTTTTTGTTAAGTTTTGGGGCTGAATTGTATTCATAGATTTGACAGGCCTTCCTGTCAAATCTATGAATACAGATTCCCTGCTACCATTTGTTAAGTCTGTGAATTATTTAGTTAATTAAAACACAGACTAATGAGTAACAATAAAAACAGGTCTTTACTGGTTGGAGGTAGGGACTATACTGAATACAAGATTACTGCACAGTGCTTATATACCGGTGTGTTCACCCCCGGTATTACGTCTACAGCAGCCTGAGAAAGTAGTACATCTCTTAAGGTGGAACAGGCTTAAGCTCTCTTAAGGTGGAACAGGTTACATACACAACACTCCTCCCTTCTTAGCTTTATAGTCATCCCCCCCATTTAACATAACATAATAACATATATACATATATAACTTCAGGTTTAACGTAACATATCACAGATTCAGTCTCTGCGGAAAACAGTTCACAGATTCAATCTCTGTGGTGTAGTCGGTTCACGTTACTCATTCAATAGTCCTTTCATGGATTTAACAGCTTGAACTTCCGAACTGATTTGGCTCCGTTCGGAGGGACCACGTGTGTGATCTGGTAGAGGTGATAATGGTTCAGATGGGTCATCTTCTGTTTTTACTTTTCCTTTTCTGCTTCTTGGAGACTCTCTGGGCTCCATTGTCAGCTGCCACAGCTGCCAGCTGCATGCGCAGTTCCTCCTTCTCTTCCTCCTGTTTCCGTCGTAGAGCCAGCTTCTCCCGATGTTCCGTAGACTTTTGGTGCTCCTCCATGATTTCTGCACTTTGGGAGTTGAAGTTACAAGCTGGGCAGGACAGGACATCGTAATATTCGGTGTCGTCCTGAGCTAGACCAGTGAGAGGGTCGTCTATTTCCTCCATACCCAGCTGGACGTTAGCCAGCTCTTGTTCCAAATCCAGACATCTTTCCTGAAGAGACTTCTTCATGTGTACCTCTGCATCCAGCTTTTTCTGGGCTTTCAGCAAGTCATTTACTAGTGACCTCATTTGTGATTTTAATACTTCAACTTCCTTTGGAGATTGATTGATCGGACTATGCAATCCCTCTACCGGAGCAGCTGTTTCAGCGGTCTGTTGTTCTACATTGACGTGAGTCAGCGTACTTTTGGCATCCAATGGCTGCTCTGTTGCAGTCATTTCAGTCTGTGTCGTCACATCAGCCATCTCAATGACTTTTGAGAGCTCCGAACCCTTTTCCTTTGAAGATCGCAGCTCGTGTTCAAGTTTTTCCCATTTCAGAGTCTTGTCCCTCAGCATATGAAGGAGTTGGCTGACCGTTAACTCTTCTGACACCAGATTATGGCACGCACCTTCAGAACCTGAATCAGCTTTGATTCGTTCGGCCTCCTCGCGCAGATGGTTGGTGTGCTCCTGCTCCATTTTCTCCATCAGTTGCTTCTGTTGACTTTCCAGATTCTCCCACTCTGTAACAAAGAACTTTTTTATTTCATTCATCTCTTGCTCAAAACGGCGAATCATTTGTTCTAATTGCTGTTGTAGTTTGAAATGGAGTTGAGTTCGAGCCCAGTGTCCCTCAAAAATGTGCATATCAGTAGACTTGACAGACTCAGAATTCTCTGTTAAACTATGTTGTTGTTGCTCAGTGGAATTCTGTGCTGAAACTTTGTCTTTTGCACATGGGTTGGTCTTACCATCATCAGTTCTAGAGTCTGGGCTGATTATCTGCACCGAGTTCTCACTCTTTATGGCTTTTAGCGAATGCCAGTCCATATTTATGTTTCTAAACCACTCCCGGCCTAGTAGTGGTGGACCTCCCTCCGGTAGCACATATAAGTCCATTATTTGACTTCCTTCGCCCTTGTTGGCCACTGCAACCTTTATTGTCCCGATGGGGTACACTCTCTGCCCCGTGTAGGTCGTCAATATAATCTCCGTATCCTGTAGGGGAATATGTTGGAATAACCTTCTGTAATCTTTCTTATTCATGACCGACAATGCCGATCCAGTGTCCAATTCCATTTTTACTTGGACTCCTTCTATCTGAAGAGTAACCCAAATTGTCTGGAGGTCTGCACCCTTACCAACGTTGAGTACCCTTAAGCTAGCCAGTTCAATACTGCTTGCGTCTGAATCAGACTCCTGTTCGGCCACCTTGTGTACCTTTGCGTATTTCCCTTGCGGTGACTTCTTGTTGCTGGTCTTCTTCGCTGACCTGCATACTCTAGCTATATGTCCAAGCCTACCACAAGTTCTACATTCTTGGTTTTTAAACCAACACTGGTTCTGATCATGCGTTGTCTTTCCACAACGATAACATTTGCCAGAACTCACACCCAATTTGTGTGCACTGAGCTCCGGTGACCGTAGCTGCATTACTGCCGTGCCTCTCGCTGCGGCTTCGTGTGCTGCTGCCATAGTGACCGCCTTCTCAAGCGTCAGCTCATTCTCCTCGAGCAGTCGCTTTTGTGTATCCTGTTTAAATAAACCACACACAAATTTGTCTCGAAGTGCCTGTCAGTCCCGTTCCAAACTGGCAATATTTCGCTAATTTACGCAATTCCAGCAAATATTCAGCATTGCTTTCATGCTGTAGCTGCCTTCTGTCGTAAAATTTAAATCGTTCCGCTAGCATCAGCGGCGTGGGGTTTAGATGATCTTTCAGGACAATAACAATCTCATCGAACATCTTATCCGCCGGTTCATCTGGTGATAACAGGTGTTTCAATTGCCCGTATGTCTTCGCACCCATTAAATTTAATAATGTTAGAGCTTTATCTTGGTCACGAATTTTATTGGCCTTACAATAATTTTTTACTCTTTCAACATATATGGCCCAATCTTCGAGGTCACTATCAAAGGTGCTAATATTCCCGTGTTTAGGCATTGTAGATTTGCAATTTCTCAGATTTTATTTTCTTTACTTGTTATCAAAGATGGCGGCTTCCCGCTCTTGCCGTCGTCCTCCGCCCACAAAATGGCGGTTTTCCCACGCTTGGCGGTCTTCACCCGTCCCCCGACGCCGTCTCTCTTCAGCCCCCGAGTGCGGCCCTTATCAGCGGATGTGATCGATGGCCTGGCTGCGCCTCGCACTTGAAAGCGGCCCGGCCCTTATCTGCCGATCGCTATCGCCCTGTACCTCTCTCTTCCCCAGTCCTGTCTTCTACTCCGGTTCACAAGCTGATGGAGGCTTCAGGGTCCTAATGCCTGTCGCTTCCAGTGGGGTGGTGAGTGGTGAGGTTTGAAACCTCTCTTCAACCGCCGTGGAATAACTGCCGCAGGTTAAGAACCTGACTCGTCGCCAGTGTTAAGTCTGTGAATTATTTAGTTAATTAAAACACAGACTAATGAGTAACAATAAAAACAGGTCTTTACTGGTTGGAGGTAGGGACTATACTGAATACAAGATTACTGCACAGTGCTTATATACCGGTGTGTTCACCCCCGGTATTACGTCTACAGCAGCCTGAGAAAGTAGTACATCTCTTAAGGTGGAACAGGCTTAAGCTCTCTTAAGGTGGAACAGGTTACATACACAACACCATTGGCTCTCCATGGCCCACGTGATCCCAGGGAACGCTTCGAAATAACTGCACCCCTGGGATACGCAGCACTGCACGCCGTCAGTTGAAGCAGGCCCAGGATCGGAATCCCACGCGGGTCCACAGCACAATGGCCGGCGCGCTAGGTAAGTGCAGGTCGGAGGCTTGCACCCGCGGGAAGCCTCCGACCCAAATTTCTGGGCAATGATACTGGAACGCAAAGTGCCCGTGAAAAAAAAAACTATTTCCAAGCCTCCTGTTAACAGGAATAACTCAGCCAGATATAATCTTTTAAGAGGCGCCCTGCTCTTCCCACTTTAACCTTAAAACAAGAACATCTGCTGCAACTATTTAACAAGGGGCTTTTCAACAAAAGCCTTTATGTTCCTACTGCTGGTCACAATGTGCAGATTGGCATCAATTGTTATTTTTATCCATCTAGGAGCTAGTTGCTGCATCAGGGATTAGATAAGGACAAGCTGGGTTGGGCCTGGTCAGGCGCACAACTGGCCACAACAGAGTTGAGTCAGGAAGAAGATTGCATGTGGCAAGCCTTCACCGAACCTCACTGGTTAAACACTCAAGAGAATTTCTGAGACAAATTAAAGAACTTTAACTCTCAGGGCTCGATTTTAATAGCCCTGAGGAGGCGGGCTTGGAGGCAGTTGGCAGCGAAAATTGGAAAAAATGGCTTCAGACACCCAATCCGCCGCCATCCCACCCCCACCTGATTTTTGTCAGTGTCGGTCAGCTGCTCCCAAACTTACCCGACTAGAACTGGTGGGACAGGTAGTTAAGTCAGTTAACAGAGTGCTAATCCTATTTTGATAGTGGTTTCCCATTTCGATGCTACTGGCTCCTATTTCCCGACTTGTCAGAAACAGGCCAGCTGCAAGGAGACGAGTTGCTGGAGGACATGATTTGTATTCCTTGCTGGAGGACATGATTTGTATTCATTGGCCCCTGAAACATGGCTGCCATTCAAATGCAACAACTTTGTTGTTGGAGGTTCAGGATAAGATTTTTTCAAATCTACTGACCTTGTGACTGTTCAAGCTGACACCCATCTGCAGTGTGACCTGATTGGAATAATTTCAGGCCACTTCGACTGTGCACTTGCAAGCTTGTCGCCTCAAATGGAATCTATCGCAATGGGATGAGAACCATTTATGTCCTCTCATCCTGGTCATCATATTCGGAGAAGCAGCCGTGTGGCTCAGCGCAGGTCTTCCTCAGAAGAAGAGGAAGAAGAAGGAGAGGAGGCGGAGGAAAAGGAGGTGTGCCTTGCATGCCTTGTTGTGACCAATGCAGCATCCCTCCAGTTCACTGCTGCCCGTCAAGCAGGGGATGCACACTGCCATTCCACATTCGCATAAGCTTACTCTTCAAAAATAGGTAGCTACCATATGGCTCTCTAATTTTAGGCAACTTTCCTCCAATATCATACATCATCTCTGCTATAACCAGTTCTTCCCTATCACTTTCACCATCAGCATTACAAATGCAAGTCACCCTGAGCCCTCAATGCACATTTCCCATAACACATAGGCCACATATTCAACTGTTTGCCATCACTTTTCTTTACTACAGTGAAAAAAGGATCACAATGCAAGAACAAGCAGAAAAATATGGCAAAACACCCACGTGAGTCCCCTTGTGACTATAAGTGCTTTATCTTCCTCTTACCCGTGCTTGTTGTGTCCGAGAGTAATAAGACACAAGACGGCAGGGGAACGGTACAACAGGTGTTTACTCAACGTGGCTCACTCTGGAACTGAACTGTACAGATTACTACTCAGTGCTATATACAGATGTGGTCACTGCCGGTACTACAGTATACATGAGCTGTAAAAAGTAGTTCCCCCCTTAAAAGGTATATACATTACAATTCCTCCCCTTTTAGATTAACAGTACCATAACACTCATTTAACAATTAAATATCAAACTAATTACAATTAACACTTTTAACATACGTTAGCTGAAAATAGTCCATTTATATATTCAGTCTTTGGGGAGGCTTCCTGATCCTTTCTGGATAGCGCCTTTCCCGAGTGTCTCGCTCTTGGTGCGGAGGCGATTCTGGCACCCTGTCGTCGGTTGGGTCATCAGCTTCCAATGCTACTGTTTCTGGGGTAGATGCGACCTGTACGTCGGGTTCCTCACCAGGTACGTATGGGCGAGACATGGGGTTGACTTGTTCCTGTGACTCTAGGATCTGGTCAGCATGGCATCTCACGATGTTCTCCCCAACGTCCACTGTGTACATTAGTGGGCCCTGCCGTGTGCATATCGTTCCTGGCTGCCATTTTTCTGTTCGGTAGTCGCAGGCCAAGACTGGTTGCCCTACATTGAAGCTCCTTGTTGGCTTCTCATGGATGTGCTGGAATTGCTTACTCTCAACATCTCTTCGTACATTTGGTCTGAGCAAATCCAGGCGAGATCTTAACCTTCGGTTAAAGAACATCATGGCCGGGGCCTGGTTGGTGATTGCATGTGTCGCATTCCGGTAGGCGAACAGGAAATTGTCCACCTTGTGCTGCAGCGGAATGTTGTCATTGTACATAGCCTTTATTGCCTTCTTAAGGTTTGTACGAACCTCTCATCCAATCCATTTGTGGCTGGATGATACGGGGCGGATGTGCAATGCCTTACCCCATTCTTCTTCATAAAGCTCCGGAATTCTTCGGACACAAACTGTGGTCCCTTATCAGAGCAAATCTGTTCTGGCAAGCCGTTCCTGGCAAAAATGCTCCGTAGGACTGCAATAGTTTTCTCCGTGGTGGTGGAGGACATTTTGATGACCTCAGGCCATTTCAAGTGCGCATCCACGGCTATTAAAAACATTGAGTCCATGAATGGACCAGCAAAATCAATATGCACCCGTTGCCATGGAGATGAGGGCCACTCCCATGGGTGTAGAGGGGCATGTGGTGGTGCATTTTGGACTTTCTGGCATCCTGAGCAGCTCTTTGTCAGGTCCTCGATTTGTTTATCGATTCCCGGCCACCACACACAAGCTCTGGCAAGGCTTTTCATTTTTACCCCTCCCAGATGACCCTCATGAAGCTCATTGAGCATTCTATCCCTTAACTTGGGTGGAATTACCACTCGGGATCCACACATCAAGGTCCCCCGGCACACTGACAGCTGTTCTCTCCTTGTCGAGAATGCTGGCAACAGTGAGTCGCCATGTGCTGGCCATCCCTTCACCGTCAAATCATATACCCGAGACAGTGTCGGATCATTCGGGTCTCCTATTCTATACGAGCGTTAGTTACCGGTAGGTATTCAACTATAGTCGAATGAAATATTTTGACAGGATCCACTGCTGGTGCTTCCTCCGCAGTAGGCAGTGGCAGGCGTGATAGCCCATCAGCATTTCCATGCTGTTTGGTGCCCTTATATTCAATCTCATAGTGGTGTGCCCCTAGAAAGAGTGACCATCTTTGTAGTCATTGCGCAGTCATCACCGGAATGCCCTTCTTCGGATTAAAAATGGAGACAAGAGGCTGGTGGTCAGTCAGCAAGGTGAATTTCTGCCTGTGCAGATAGTGATTGAACTTTTTCACTCCCCACACTAGGCTGAGGGCCTCCCTCTCAATCTGGGCGTAGTTACACTCGGCTGAGGTTAGTGATCGTGACGCAAAGGCTATTGGCCTCTCTGAGCCGTCCGAGAATTTGTGCAACAGCACCGCTCCAATGCCGTAGGGTGACGCATCACACGCCAACCTAATTGGTAGTGCTGGGTTGAAATGGGCCAATACCTCTTTCGATGTGATTAGTGTTTTGCTCTTCTGGAAAGCTCATTTACATTAGTCACTCCACTTCCATGGCACCCCAGTTTGCAGTAGGGTGTTCAGTGGGTGTAGTATTGTAGACAAATTTGGCAAGAACTTATGGTAGTAGTTTACCAGCCCGAGGAACGACCTCAGTTGTGACATGTTTTCCGGTGCTGGAGCCTTGACTACTGCCTCAATCTTTTCTGGGGACTAATGTAACCCCTCTTTATCGATAACGTGGCCACAATACGAGATCTGTTTTTTTAAAAACTCGCATTTGGGGCGGTTAGCTCGGAGCCCATATTCCTTCAATCTAGTGAGCACCTGCTCCAGGTTGGCGAGGTGATCACTGTCATTTTCGCCCGTGACCAGGATGTCGTCCAAATAACACTGGGTCCTTGGGATCCCTTGCAGGACTTGTTCCATTGCCCTTTGCCAAATAGCCGGAGCTGATGCTACCCCGAATACCAGCCCGTTGTATTGGTAGAGACCTTTATGGGTGTTGATTGTGAGGTATTTTTTTGATGCTTCTTCTACCTCCATTTGCAGATACGCCTGGGCCAGATCAATCAGTGAAGCATTTCCCTCCAGATAGCGAGGCGAAAATATCTTCAATCCGCGGAAGTGGATATTGTACGGTGTGAAGTAATGGGTTCACTGTTACCTTAAAGTCCCCACAGATGCGAACCTTCCTTGGTTCCCCAGGCATGCTGCTCAACAACTTTTTCATCACAGGGACGATGGGTGTAGCCCACTCGCTCCAGTATACCTTGGACAGTACTCCTGAACGTTCCAAACTCTCCAGCTCTGCTTCGACGGCTGGGCAGATCGCATAAGGTATGGGTCTGGCCTTAAAAAATTTTGGGCTTGCGTTTTCTTCGATTTTAATTGTTGCTGTCATGCCTTTTAGTGTCCTGAGTCCTTGCTGGAACACTTCTTGCGCGTCGGTTAGGATCTTTGACAGTCGCCCAGGTGTGACGTCATCATCCTTTTTGGCAACCACAGTCAGTGCTTGTATGGAATGCCAATCCAGCTGTATTTTCCAGATCCATTCACATCCCAGTAATGGTGGTCCTCCATCTTGCAATACATACAGGTCTAGTTTTGGTGTTTCCTTACCGTTATATATAACGGTCACCCTTATTTTTCCTTTGGGGTAGACTTTTTGCCCTGTGTACGTCTTCAAAATAATTTTTGTCTCTCAAGGGTATGTGTGAGAATAGCCGCTCATAGTCCCGTTGGTTTATGACTGTTAGGGCTGATCGTGTGTCCAATTCCATTTTTACCTGGACTCCTGCTATCTTGAGAGTGATCCAAATGGTTCAGTGATCCTCCGTTTTGATTACATTATGTAGTTTCAGACAACTCAGCTCCCTGTTTTCGGAGTCGGTATCACTCTTTTGTTCATCTGAACTATTCTCTGTCACCTTATGTACCTTATTGTACTTTTCTTTTGGAGATTTCTTATTGCTGGTTTTCTTTCCCGACCTGCAGACTCGTGCTATGTGTCCTACTTTTCCACACTGTCTGCACACTTTGTCTTTGAACCAGCAATCATTGTGGTCGTGTGTTGTTCTGCCGCAGCGATAGCACTTCTCTGTTCTGTATGACATTTCGTTTGTGCCATATTCTTGCGGCCTCTGTTGTATCTTTGCAGCGCCCCGTGCTGCTGCTTCATATGATACTGCAATGCTGAAAGCCTTGTCCAGCGTAAGGTCCTTTTCAGATAAAAGCCTTTTCTGGGTTCCTTCACTTTGAAGCCCACACACAAACTTGTCCCTTCAGGTATCTGCCAGTCCCGTTCCAAACTGGCAGTGTTTCGATAGTTTGCGCAGTTCTGTTAAATATTCAGCATTGCTTTCATCCTTATGCTGGTTCCGTTTATGAAACTTGAATCTTTCTGCTATCAGCAGCGGTGTGGGGTTTAAATGTTCCTGTAGTATCGTCACTATGTCTCCAAAACTCTTTTCCACTGGCTTCACTGGGGTTACTAGATTTCGTAATAAGCCATATGTCTTTGCACCCATTAAATTTAACAATACCGGCGCTTTCTTGTCATCTGACACCTCATTTGCCTTGCAGTATACCTCTATTCGTTCGACATATGTAGTCCAATCTTCGACTTCATTGTCAAATGCGGTGATACTGCCACTCTTCAGCATTTTGGTGTGGTTTAAAATGGCATCTCCCGTGCTTTCCTTCCTCCCCCGCTGCTGCCAACGCCGCTCTCGGCGGTCCTTGTGGCAATGGCGGCGCCCTGTAGGTTTCGCGCGCTTCTCCTGCGCTGCTGCCAACGCCGCTCTCGGCAGTCCTCGTGGCAATGGCGGCACCTCGCGGGTTTCTGCGCGTCTCTCTCCCTCTCCTCGACGCTGCTTGGCCCCTGAACACTGGCTGCGCCCTGTGCGCTCTGCCCTCTCTCTCTCTCCCCTGTCGATGCTGCTCGGCCCTTTGCTGTGCCACTCGGTCGGGCTCTAGCCCGCCGCTGTCCGGGAAGGGTCTGCACACTACCTGTTGCCAGCCCGTTTCGCCGGACCACCGTGACTGGAAAGCCAAGCCTTGCTCTCAACAGCCTCCCCCTCAATTCTCGAGTCTCTGCTGGATGACTGGGTGGTTGCCTGTGGTCGACGCCCGTGTCTCTGGCCTTGACCACCAATCTACTGGTCTCCAGGAACGAATCCCTGGGAGGCGATGCAGAGTTGCAGGTAGGATTGAATTTGTCTCGTCGCCAATGTTGTGTCCGAGAGTAATAAGACACAAGACGGCAGGGGAACGGTACAACAGATGTTTACTCAACGTGGCTCACTCTGGAACTGAACTGTACAGATTACTACTCAGTGCTAGATACAGGTGTGGTCACTGCCGGTACTACAGTATACATGAGCTGTAAAAAGTAGTTCCCCCCCTTAAAGGTATATACATTACAGTGCTTCTATGTGGTGCTTCCCCTGTGCCTTCAGCAGATGTAGAGGCACCTTGCTGACTAGGATACTGTGCCTGCTTAGATGCCTTTGGCGGGCATCCTCTGGGTTTGGGAGCCCAGGAGAGCTCTGCAACAGTTTGCTCTTCATGCAGCTGTGCAGGGGCTGAAATGGCCATGTCAGTTGGCTCTGCAAAGTGGGTCTCTGACCGAGGGCTCCGCAGCGTTATGGTCGTGTGAGCACTTGGAGAGGAGCCCACCCTTCCTTGTAGCCAGCCACCAACATCCCTCTCATGGGTCAACCTCACCTCAGTGCTGGCAAGTGGCTGGAGAGCACCTTGCTGCACATCAGAGGGACCATGAGGATCCGTATATGCACTGGATGTTCATGAAACTCTGGTCTCTCTGCTCAATAGCTGCCCACCTCTCCTCCAGAGATGACAATCTATTTTGAACACTCACCATGTTTTCGTGACTCTGGCAACATATTTCCTCCATGGCGGTTGGTAGCCTTTCCATGGAGGTTGCCATCCTATCCATGGAGGTGCATTCATGCCCCATTGCCTTCACCAAGACAGTGCTGATGTTAGAGATGTACTCCTCCATTCTCCACACTCACACTAACCCTGGAGGCAAATCCTTCCAGAGACACCTGCACTTGTTCCTGTATTTCCCGAGTCACTCTTTTTCTGATTGGCCCCAGAGGCAAAGCGTCTGCATGCAACTCAGCAGAGCTAGGAGAGTCCTGCGACCTCCGCCGAAGACTCTCCACTGCTGTGGCTGTCTCCACCATCTGCTGATGCTCACTTGTAAGCTGTGGTAGACGAGGTGGCAACACTACTCTAAGTTGCGAGGGCCCCGCCGAGGTGTGTGTGTGTCTGTGCTGTTGCTGGGTGCGCGGAGTTCTGGTGATGCTGCTCCCTCAGAGGCTTCAGGTTCGTCCTCGACCGGGGGGAGGGGAGTGCTCGATGGTCCTGTGGGAGATTAAAGGCATGAGTTAGACATCTGATATTGATGTGGCAGACACATCCTTTTGTGCAGATGATACAAAGCAAATCACGATCACTATCAACATCATATGCCATTGCAGTCAATCATTAAATGCCAATGAGAGGGATGAAACTCTATTCTGTCACCAGCTTCATCTACGGTGCCCATCTCTCCATCGCCCACTTCCAGATCCTTGCCACCTCCGACAATTCCATGTTCAGCCTCCTCAGCACTTGTCAACATTGCTAGGGTTGCTGTACCCCCTGCAGTCAGTGCTCTCTCCCTCTTATTGTGGGCTATCTTTTCCTGCAAGGAGGGACACAAGCAGAGTTTCAGCGAGAGTGATGGAGTGAGTGTGAAGAATCCCTAACAAAGAGGGGTGAATTTTCCCAGCCCTGGGAAGGCAGGTATGGAGGCAGGACTGCCGGGAAAATGGCAGAAACTGGGAGCAGGATCCAAACCTGCTCCCAACCCACCACCGTGCCATCTTCCTGGGAGTCGGGTCCCCGACTCGCGCAGGGACCCATCTCCTCGAGGCAGGAAGGGGATTAGAGCCAATTAACTGCCTGTTAACAGGTAGTTAACAGGCAGTTTTGAGGCTTATCCCCATTTTCTCCCTGCAAGTGCAGGCACCCCAATGGCTGTGAACCTTGCCAGGGTCAGCAAGGTGAGCAGTGGGTCTGCGGATGTGAGAGGGATCGAAAAGTCCACTGTGGAGGTGAGTGATGGGTGTAAGTGTGGAGAGGTAAGTATGAGAGGTGAGTGTAAAGTGTTAGAAAAAGTTTCTTTACCTTTACTTCTTCCTGCAGGCTTCAACCCTTGGGGATCCGAAGGTGCCTGATCTCAATGGCAGAGATGACAGAATGGTTGCTGCATTCTCAGATGTAGCAGCCATTTGATATCTGCTGAGGAAAGAGGTTTTGGTGAGTCTTTGTGCAAGGGCTCACCTTCGAACAGAGATTGTCAGTGTTTGACAGCTTCTCAAAGCTGTCAAGCACTGACAATTTTGACAGATGAAACATCATATGCTGACGTCATCTGTCACTGGCTTTCCCTTAATTGGCCGGCTAAGCACACAGGATGGGCTTAACAATGTCAATCAAGGGAAAATAGCGTGGGTTGGCTGGACGTCATTGGGGGCAGGACTGAAACCCGACAACCAGCAGTCCCACCCCCAATGCGCCCCCATTGACAAAATCCAACCCAGAAGGTTTGAGGGAGAACAAGATATAGTGAGGTGCCAAGAGGATTCTTGTCAAATGCATAATAGTGAGAGCGAGTCTAAAGGGTTCATAGGCAGGATGTTGAAGTGATTCAGTACAGAGACAGAGATGGATAGGTAAGGGTGCAAGGGAAGTTATTATCTTAATGGCAAGAAACTGGAAAGTACTGAAGTACAAAGGGATCTGGGGGTCCTGGTGCACGAAACTCAAAAGTTTAGTATGCAGGTGCAGCAAGTGATTAAGAAGGCCAATGGAATGTTGGCTTTCATTGCTAGGGGGATGGAATATAAAAATAGGGAGGTATTGCTTCAGTTGTACAAGGTATTGGTGAGACCGCACCTGGAATACTACGTACAGTTTTGGTGTCCATACTTAAGAAAGGACATACTTGCTCTCGAGTCAGTACAAAGAAGGTTCACTCGATTAATCCCGGTGATGAGGGGATGGACATATGAGGAGAGGTTGAGTAGATTGGGACTCTACTCATTGGAGTTCAGAAGAATGAGAGGCGATCTTATTGAAACATATAAGATTGTGAAGGGGTTGGATCGGGTGGATGCGGGGAAGATGTTCCCGATGATGGGTGAAACTAGAACTAGGGGGCATAGTCTTAGAATAAGGGGCTGCTCTTTCAAAACTGAGATGAGGAGGAACTACTTCACTCAGAGGGTGGTAGGTCCATGGAATATGCTGCCCCAAAAAGCTGTAGAAGCTACATCATTACATACATTTAAAACAGAAATAGACAGTTTCCTAGAAGTAAAGGGAATTAAGGGTTACGGGGAGCGGGCAGGAATTTGGACATGAGTCTAGGTTCGGATCGGTCATGGCCCTGTGGGTAGCGGAGCGGGCCCAGGGGCTGTGTAGCCTGATCCTGCTCCTATTTCGTGTGTCTAATTCTGTTAGATTCAGGAGATGGTTCTGTGATAGTGGATTGGCGGTTAGGATCAGATCAGCCATGATCTTATTGAATGGCGGAGCAGGCTCGAGGGGGCGATTGGCCTACTCCTGCTCCTATTTCTTATGTTCTTATGTAAGTAACAGTAAGGGGGGGATGTGGAGGAGCAGGCTTACAACGCAGATTGCTGGTGATGAGAAGAGAAGCGAAGCAGATTGAAGGTAAGTGTGATCGGATATTCACTTTTGATGATCTCAGACGAGGATCAGCCATGATCTCATTGAATGGCGGAGCAGGCTCGAAGGGCCGAATGGCCTACTCCTGTTCCTATCTCTATGTAAGATCATTAAATCGTTTCCTGCACTGGATCCAGGTGCGTGAACACATTGACCTTGCGCTGACCTCCTCAGGAATGCGCAGCCAGACTGCCTTGGTCTGCTGAGGAGGCTTCCTCCGGCCATCCGGAGGGAAGAGAATCTCCCTGCGCCCTCTTACAGCCTCAACAAGAACATGGAGGGACTCATCGTTGAAGCGTGGAGCTGCCTTGCCTCTGGAAACACTCATTGTAGTTCTCACAAATTCGCACACCATCAGAATCCAGAACACAAAGGCTGAGGCTGAATGACATAAGAACATAAGAATGGGACCATTAAAAGTAGCTGCAATGATGACATCATCAGAGGTGGCTAGCCGACCCGATCCCACTCATTGGACCGGCCAGCGCGCCCCAATGAAGGTCATTTAATTAAAATCGGAAAACCACAGCTGATTCCGCCAGCTGCGGATGCAGAAACCGCCCACCATGCAACCCGACTCCAAGCCACCTCGGTAAATAAAATTGTGGCCTTAGAGTCTCTGCAGCAAATATGGAATTTCTGTGTGAGGCAGGAGAGCAGAAGATTGCAGTAGCAGAGGTAAGGCTCCAGACGAATGCAAGAGAAGTGTTCTGCCTGGTAATACTAATTGATGCCAGACAAAACATTTTAACTCCACCTTGTTGGACTTTTGGAGGGAAGTATTTAGCTTAAACTTAAAAAGTATGTTTTGTTTTGTTATTGGATTTTCATTATTTAAAAAATCATCTTTTAGTAATATATTTACACTCTAAGAAACAACAACAACTTGCATTTATATAGCACCTTTTTTAACGTGGCAAAATGTCCCAAGGCGCTTCACAGGAGCTTTATCAAACAAAATTTGACACTGAACCACATAAGGAGATATTAGGACAGGTGACCAAAATCATGGTCAAAGAGGTAGGTTTTAAGGAGCGTCTTAAAACAGGAGAGAGAGGTAGAGAGGTTTAGACAGGGAATTCCAGAGTTTAGGGCCAAGACAGCTGAAAGCACGGCTGTCATTCATGGAGCTAAGAAAATTGGGAATGTGCAAGAGGCCAGCATTGGAGGAGCGCAGAAATCTCCGAGGGTTGTTGGGCTGGAGGAGGTTACACAGATAGGGAGGGACAAGGCTATGAAGAGATTTGAAAAGGATGAGAATTTTAAAACCGAGGTGTTGCCGGACCAGGAGCCAATGTCGGTCAGTGAGCACAAAGGCGATGGTTGAATGGGTCTTGGTGCAAGTTAGGATACGGGCAGTAGAGTTTTGAATGAGTTCAAGTTTACAGAGGGCGCAACGTGGGAGGCCGAACAGGAGAGCATTGGAATATAGGAAATATGTTTGCAGTGTGCTGAATCAAGGATACAAGAGCTACGCAGTAGCTTTTACACTTTAGTGGAAATTTGAACACGCAATCTTTTACAACCAAAGGCAGAAGCACAGTCTGAATTCGCTGTTAGCTTACCAGTATGTCAGTGAATAGGTCTCCTGTCACACAGCTCCCTGACGATGATTAAACTCTACACATCTTTAAGAGCGGAACATATCCTAATAATTGTTACATTTAACATCTATCTGCTCAGCAAATTTCTAATCATTAAACACTTTCTACTCCTTTCTCTAGTTATGCTGAAATTCTCTAATTACAACTAGAGGGCAGAACTGAATACTGATGATAACCCTGTACCAATACTGAGCCTGTTTGTGTAACATTCCTCTACTACTTTAATAGAGGCAATAACAGGCAGAAAAGAAACTGGTCAAAGGCATCATTAACATTAAAGGCAGTGGAATATTAAGCAAACTCATTAAGTGTCTGTATTATACTTATACGGCAATTTCTAGGCTTCTGTCGCCACCAAGCCTAAACGCTGCTTTAGATATTATGAAATAAAATAGCGAGACTTTCTTCTTCACGTATTTAATTTTGATTTTTCTATTTTATTCATTGGTTTAATTTACTCAAGCACATTTCTTCCCTTCTTTACGAATGATTTTTTTTTTCACATACTTAGCTGGAAGTGCTTGACGCTGACAGTTGGTGACCGGAATGGAGATGCCTCATTCCCAAAATGAACACCCCTCACCTTAACAAACACAAAATTCACTCAACTAAGTCATTGTGAAGAAGAAATGTACCCCACAACTTCTCCACATCTATTCAAGGAAACTGAGGACCAGATTTCCCTCCAGGTGGGGTGCTGTTGAAGAAAGGTTAGGGCGGGATTTCCGCCCACCACTCCGACTCTGCCATGACGTCCGACCCCTTGGGCTGATTTCAGACACAGGTCGGGTTGCACCTGGCGAGATCTCTGCCACCAAGTGGGAGGCTGAGGCTTTTGAGGGAAGAACAAGTCAGACACCTAATGCAGCAGCAAAATGAGGAAGAGCCATCTTCAAGGGGCAGAAGAGCCCCAAAGGAGTAATTTTAAAAGGAATATTGAGCTTGAGTACACAAAAAAGATAGAAAAGCAGCCTTAAGAGAGGGAGATGAGCCTACTAGGCCCATACACTCTTATTTTGTTTGAGTGGGATTGTGCATTTACTCAGGATCTACTACCGGCCCTCTTCTGTGGCCCCTACTGGTAATAGAGAAACAAAGCAGGTGGTTACCCACTTTGTGAAAGGTAGCTCATGCCTGACAAATCTGATTGAATTTTTTGAGGAGTTGACTTAATTAGTGGACAGGGGAATGTCTGTAGATGTTATTTATATAGACTTCCAGAAGGCATTCAATAAAGTCCCTCATAAGAGACTGTTAGCTAAAGTTGAAGTTCATGGAATTGAAGGCAAATTATTGACCTGGTGAGGAAATTGGCTGAGCAGGAGACAGAGAGTAGGGATAATGGGCAGGTAGTCTCATTGCCAGGATGTGACTAGTGGTGTCCCACAGGGATCTGTGTTGGGGCCTCAACTGTTCATTGTATTTATTAACTACTTAGATGATGGTATAGAGAGCCACATATCTAAGTTTGCCAGTGACACAAAGATAGGTGGCATTGTAAGCAGTGTAGATGGAAGAGTGAAATTACAAAGTGATATTAATAGACTAATTGAATGGGCAAAACTGTGGCAAATGGATTTCAATATATGCAAATGTGAGGTTATTCACTTTGGACCTAAATAGGATAGATGAAAAGCTAGAAACAGTGGAGGTCCAAAGAGACTTGGGAGGTCCATGGACCTAGATCATTAAAAAGTCATGAACAGGTACAGAAAAAAAAAAAGCTAATGGAATGCTGGTCTTTATATCTAGAGGACTAGAATACAAGGGGGTAGAAGTTATGCTGCAGCTGTACAAAACCCTGGCTAGACTACACCTGGAGTAATGTGTTCAGTTCTGGGCATCGCACCTTAGGAAGGATATATTGGCCTTGGAGGGAGTGCAGCGTAGATTTACCAGAATGATACCTGGACTTCAAAGGTTAAATTATGAGGAGCAATTACACACACTAGGGTTGTATTCCCTGGAACTTAAAAGGTTAATGAGTGATCTGATCGAAGTTTTCAAGAGATTAAGGGGAATTGATAGAGTAGATATAGTGAAACAATTTCTGTTGGGGAGTCTAAGACTAGGCCAGGCCTTTCAGGAGTGAAGTTAGGAAACACTTCTACACACAAACTGTGGTAGAATTTTGGAACTCTCTTCTGCAAATGGCAATTGATGCTAGATCAATTAATTTTAAATCTGAGATTGATGGATTTATGTTAACCAAAGATATTAAGGGATATGGGCCAAAGGTGGGTATATGGAGTTAGTTCACAGATCAGCCATGATCTCATTGAATGGTGGAGCAGGCTTGAGGGGCTAAATGGCCTCCTCCTGTTCCTGTGTTCCCACCTCCCTGCCATCATTTTACACGACGTGGTTGCTCTGAGCTCTGGCAGTGCTAGTAAGAGCAGGGAATGCCATGGTAGGGAAATCGAGGTCTTCACATTCTACCCCTATTCCGTCTGATTTGGCATGGTATAGGGAAATGAGGATCTAGCCCAGAGAGGCAAAACATGAAATCAAAGATTGTAATATAAATTCAGGAGAAACAAACCAAGAAGGTCATGAAGAATCCATTGCAGTGATATGAAGATCACTATGATTGATTATCAGACCTTGTTTTCCCCCACCCCCTGTCTCCAGACTTCTCACCACCACCAGACTCAGTGAGAATGTCAGATTCCAATCTTTAACTATTGTCACCTGCGCTCTTCCATTCAGACATTTGGAGCAGAATTTCCACAGGGATTTAAATAATTTTGCCAGGGTTTATACTGATCTTCTGCTGAAGTTACAGTGGGAGAACCTCTGTAGAAACATTTACTCCTTTGTCTTCATCTGATCAATGCAGGTCAGCTCAAAGCCTGGTCCCAAATACGGCAGGGCAGAGGGCTGTACCTCTGCAGCTCCCGGCCTTGCACACATCCTTTCCTCCAACCACTATTAGTAAGTTTTTAACACATATTCATGACTGAAGAAGATGGCCTGTGTGGTGAGCATGACAGTGTTTGGTTGTGGACAGATTTTCTGGTAGTTAAAATGACAGTGACATCTACTTAGTGTTAAACAACATGCTGTAACAAGTCATCCACAAACACAGTGGGGGAACAAACTCCTCTGGCCACTACATGCAATGACAAGATTTCTAGAGTTTGATATTGCAAGCAAAATTGCAAGCTCATTATTTTTGAATGACTTACATTTTTGACAGAAACATTGAGCAGAGGAAACCTTTATGCCTGTGTTCTGATGTGGTGGTTAGGATAATAGTTCCTGTGGTGTTCTGTCAGCAATTTGTTTTCAAATGAAGTTTAGTAACCCAGAAATATGGAGGATATGAGTGCTGTATTACTTTAAACAATGGATAGATAATAAAAAACATATCCTATTTTTTGAAATAAGCTATCAACAATTCATTTAATTTAAAGGCATATAAGTTTTATTTGCAATTGCTAAAAGGTACATTAATATTGGTAAAGTGATACATTTTTCAATGGGAGACAGAAAAATCAAATCTTATTAATTGCATGGCCTCAGATTTTTAAATGAAGAAACTTTCCTTTAACCTTTGTTTTGTTTCATTTACATTGGTCTGATGCTTGTTTTCACTCTTCAAATAAAGCACAATTGCTCTCCAGTCCACAAGAGGGCGCCAGTGTTAATTTCCTTATTTATTATCGAATGGCCTTTCATGGGTTTGCCATGAGGGTGAGCACGAGACCAAATCCCAAACTCAAACTGGATGATTCAAGGTCTTAGCTGGCCCAATTCAGGACACTTTAAATTTCCTTAGAAAAGAAAGTTTGTGGGACCCACGCAGTAGTCCTGGCTCAAGCACACTGCCAGAATTTCCCATTATGGAATAAAAGAGTGGGGATGAGTGTCTGTTGGTAACAAAGTAATAAAGATCATTTTCAAAAAATTCTAATTTATTATTTGACAGCCCATAGATTTTGGGAGGGGAGGGGGGGGGGGGGGAGGGGGGGGGGGGGGGAGGTGGAGGAGGTGGTGTTTGACTAAGAGTTGACACCCTCCTGCTTTTTGTATTTGAGTGGGCTGCCTGGAAATCTCTCAAATGTAAATCAGACACCAAAGCTCGGAGTTTTAAAATAAGAAGTCCACTTTTTCTGGTTTGTCTAATTGTGTGCAAGATTTTTTTTAATTAGCAGTAAAACATTAAGAGCTGGATGCCACCTGAAATTGGATGGATTCGCGGAAGAATTGGTGAGAAAATAGACCGGTGAAATCTTCCCTACCCGCCACCACCACACCCCCCCCCCCCCCCCCCCCCAACACTCCCCCACCCACCCCCCCCCCCCCCCCCCCCCCCCACGATCTGCCCCTACCAGGACCACTGCTTCATGCCCCTTCTGGATCAGTCACACGTAAATGGGCCTGGGTGGGGGAGGCTCCTGTCCCGGCATCCCTTCCCATTTCCTATCTGCCTTGGTTACTCCTGCTTGCCGGGGCTGCCTGAGGGATGGTGGCAATGGGCACATGGGTCACAATGGGAAGGCCCCAAAATTGTTTAAATGGTGAAAAAGAGTTGAGTAGAGACCTCGTTTCCCTCTTAAAAAAAAATCTCACCTGTTTAGGCTTCAATCACAGCCAAGGCCTAAAAAGAAATTTTAGTTCTGGCTTGAAAGCTGTTAAATCCTTAACATCTTCCAGTTCTGTTGCAAGGTCATCAACCTGAAACGTTAACTTTGTTTCTCCACAGATGCAGCCTGACCTGCTGGTTGTTCTCTGGCATTTTCTGTTTTTATTCCTGCAAAGAAATTTGTTGCTTTGTCTTCGAGGATGCTCCTGCGGCATTAAGGTCCCCTGCCACCCTCTTGGGTGTCGCAGCAAAACCAGCAAATCCTCAGCAGCATTGATCAGGCCGTGTCTTGGCGGCAGGAATCCCGCATGTGCAATGAACTCCCGAACCAGTGTTCTGGGTGAGGGTCGCAATGATGTCGGAGCAACAACGGACGGGGGTCCTGCCCAGCTAGAACGTTGCTGTGAAGAGGATAGTCTAGCCATAAAAACTCAAACCAGGAACTTACTCTTTCCCTCGTCCATATCCTGCATTCTACACAACAGCTTAGAGGGTAAAAGCACATCCCTGATTTTAATCACTCCACCATTGGTGACCGTGCTTTTAGCTGCCAAGGCCTAAGCTCTGGAATTCATTCCCTAAACCTCTCCGCCTCACTACCTCGCTTTCCTCCTTTATGATGCTCCTTCAAACCTACCTCTTTCATCTGCTCTAATATCTCCTTTTGTGGCTCGGTGTCAAATTTTGTTTGTTAACACTCCTGTGAAGTTTTGTTATGTTAAAGGCGCTATATAAATGCAAGTTGTTGTTAAATTATGAGGAAACTTGCATAAGCTTGGCTTGTATTCCCTTGAGTATAGAAGATTGAAGGGGTAAACTAATTGAGTTTAAAATGTTAACAGACTTTGATAGGGTAAATATGGAGAAATTATTTCCTCTAGTGGGGGAATCAAGTATGAGGGGATATTATCTTAAAATTAGAGTTGGCCATTTAGGAGGGAATTCAGGAAGCACTTCTTCATGCAAAGGGTAGTAGAAATCTGGAATTCCGTCCCCCAAAAGACTTTGGATTCTGGGATAATTGTGGCTTTCAAGACTGAGAGCAATAGATTTTTGTTCATTAAAGTTATTAAGGGATTATGGAGCAAAAGCGGGTAAATAGAGTTGAGGTAAAGAACAGCCAGGACTTAATTGAATTTCGGAGCAGACTGAAGGGGCTGGGTGGCCTACTCCTCTTCCCATGCTCCTAACCTCAGTCTGACTCCCGAGTGGTGTGTCACTATTTTACCTCAGTGATGGGGTGGGAGAGGAGGTTACGCTACACTTTTTCACAGGACAGCTGTCAGATTAATCGGGCTAGCAAGGTAATTTATACCTGACGGAGGTCAACATTTTTTACCTGATTTGTACCTGATCCCTGGTAGTGTAGTATTACCTTTACAAATCCTTGGTGAATGTGCAACCATATTTCAGAACGGTATAATAGCTGTGGGAATATTTCTATTTCTCATCTACATGTTGCCCCTTGGTAACATCATCTGAAACCACAGCGTCAGTTTCCACATGTATGCTGACGACACCCAGCTCTAACTCACTACCTCTGCTCTCGACCCCTCCACGTTCTCTAAATTGTCAGACTGCTTGTCCGCCATACAGTTCTGGATGAGCAAAAATGTTCTCCAATTAAATATTGGGAAGATCGAAGCCATTGTTTTCGGTCCCCGCCACAAACTCTGTTCCCTAGCCACTGACTTCATCCCTCTCCCTAACATCTGCCTGAGGCTGAACCACACTGCTCGCAACCTTGGTGTCATATTTGACCCTGAACTGGGCTTCTGACCACATATCCACAGCATAACAAAGACCGCCTACTTCCACCTCCGTAACAGCGCCCGTCTATGCCCCTGCCTCCGCTCATCCACTGCTGAAACCCTCATCCATGCCTTTGTTACCTCTAGACTTGACTATTCCAATGCACTCCTGGCTGGCCTCCCACATTCCACCCTACGTAAACTTGAGGTCATCTAAAACTCAGCTGCCTGTGTCCTAGCTCACACCAAGTCCTGTTTGCCCATCACCCCTGTGCTCGCTGACCTACATTGGCTCCCGGTTAAGCAGCACCTTGATTTCAAAATTCTCATCCTTGTTTTCAAACCCCTCCATGGCCTCGCCCCTCCCTATCTCTGTAATCTCCTTCAGCCCCACAACCCCCCGAGATATCTATGCTCCTCTAATTCTGCCCTCTTGAGCATCCCTGATTATAATCGCTCAACCTTTGGTGGCCGTGCCTTCTGTTGCCTAGGCCTTAAGCTCTGGAATTCCCTGCCTAAACCTGTCTGCCTCGCTACCTCTCTTTCCTCCTTTAAGACGCTCCTTAAAACCTACCTTTTTGGCCAAGCTTTTGGTTACCTGCCCTAATTTATCCTTATGTGGATCGGTGTCAAATTTTTTGTTTTAAAATACTTCTGTGAAGCGCCTTGGGACGTTTTACTACGTTAAAGGTGCTTTATAAATACAAGGTGTTGTTGTTGTTGAATATGATCCTGTGAGGCTTTCACTGCAGTCTGCGGAGTCAACCTGGACCTCATTTATCATTCAGATTTCAGTGGTTCTGTGTCGAAGCTTCCTCCAAATCCCCCTTCCAAACAAACACAAATTTCCTCCAACTCTTAAATCAGTATTCTTCTTTGTGATTTGGACAAGCACAAATCATATTCCAACTGGAAGTTTCCAGACATATAATTGTTTCCAAACTTTGTGCAGACAAATTTTTAAACAGTAAAACATTCTTTTATATTGAACAAAAGGGGTAGAACAAAATGCAGGATAAAGTGTTGCTGGTAACGTCCTAGATGTAGTGGGCGGTTGGGGGGGGGGAAGGCTGACTGAATTTCACAGTAGAAAAAATAAAGGTAGCTGAACTATTATGACTGCTGAGTAATAATGCAGAATTATTATTGCAGTATTGTTTACTTTTGAGAGATTGTGTGTATTTGCAATGCTTATACACAAAATCCAAGCTGATGATTCAGTGCAGTACTGAGGAGTGCTGTGCTGTTGGAGGTGCTGTCTTTTGGATGAGATGTTAAACTGAGGTTCCTCTCAGGTGGATGTAAAGAAACCCATGGCACTATTCCAAAGAAGAGTTGGGGAATTCTCCCAAGTATCCTGGCCAATATTTATACAGTACCTCAACCAACATCGCTAAAACAGATTACCTAGTCATTATCACATTGCTGTTTGTGGGAGATTGCTGTGCGCAGATTGGCAGCCATGTTGCCTACATTACAGCAGTGACTACACTTCAAAAGGTTCTTCAGTGGCTGTAAAGCACTTTGGGACGTCTTGAGATTGTGAAAGGCACTATATAAATGCAGGTCTTTTCTTTATTTTCCTACTGCGGTGCTGCCACTGATACTATCAGAATTAGAATTCAGGAATTCACCAAAAGTACAACCTGTGGGGTTAGGGTTATGGATTTCAACTGGTCACTATGTATGTGGTGGCATCATAAACAACCACAGGATGAGTTTGTCTAGTCCTACTTCTAGTAAAATTCAAATTGAAAGGGCTTAAATGAGCTGAGAGAAATGTCCTGCATTTATTCACTGTGTGATTGCACACAGTAATTAGAGGGAATCATCCTCAATAGTGTGTTTGAATGATTCCAGATTGTACAAATTTTCCAAACATTCCAGAAGTATATCTCCGTGCTGACCTTCGGCGGATTCTTCAGTGAATAAATTTATCAAATAAAATAAATCATCCTCATTATTATGAAATAGCCATCAGAAGTTAAGTATTTTGTGATTGCCCCATAATCTATCAGGTAATGTAAGTGTCAGAAACTAAGATGTGGTAGCTTTATGGCGGAGGTTAGAATTTAATTTCCTCTTATGATTTATATCTTCACTTGAAATACCTTTGCACTACAGCATGGAAGGAGGCCATTCAGCCCATCATGCCTGTACCGGCTCTTTGAACCAGCTATCCAATTAAGCCCACTCCCCTGCTGTTTCACACTTGTTAGCCCATTTCAAATAAAATGAATTAACCGCTATCTTAAAACAGCAGACAAATAAATGTTACAGGATCTATCGCTCTGTTTCTAATAAACTATTTATTTAGGTTTGATTATGAATAAACTGGGGATTGGAAATGCCATTTGCAGTTGTTAGAGATCAGATATCTAGCTACTTAATTTAAACTAATGTATGTGGTACATGTCAAGCTTTAATTGAATCCCTTTTCTGATTGGCTCAAACATCAATCTGATTTATAGCTAGATATATACATAGGCAAGGAAAACTACCAGAATTCAAATTGGGCCTTACACAACCTACTATAACTCCGTACAAATAACATTTAAAATATAGAAAAGACATACAATTCCAGAATTCTGAAATAGAAATAAAAAGACTACCAATAGGATTATTTGTTACATCTTCCATACATTCAACAGCTTTCATCCCCATATGTCTATCCTTTATCAGCACCGTAAGTCATGCTTTCTACTCTGTTCCTGGAACTCCTGTTTTTCATATTACCCTTCACTACCTATGTACAGTCTTGTTCTTATGATCCCCCCCTATATTTGTGTTTTCCCCTCCATTGCCATTTCGGCCTTTGGTGCCCATGTGACTTTTGACCCGCCGCCCCCCCGCGCGTGCCCCCGCAGCAAGTCCACACTCTTACTGCACCTGATTCATGCCACCAATGTTAAGGACATCTTACTGTCTCCAGTATCAGCCTTGGCTCAGTTGTAGCACTCCTGTCTTTGAGTTCAGAAGGTTCTAGATTCAAGCCTATTCCAGGACTTAAGTGCATAATCTAGACTGACATGAGGGCGCAGTACTGATGGGAGTGCTGCTTTGTCGGAGGTGCCATCTTTCAGAGGATCAGTTAAAAGGAGGCCCCCATCTGTCTGTTCAAATAGATAGAAAAGACCTCATGGCAATATTTGAAGTAGATCAGGGATTTTTCCCGGTGTCAAGATTTGTCCCTTAATCAATACCGCTAAGACTGATTATCTGATCATTTATCTCATTCACTGTTTTTGGAACTTTGCTGTGTGCAAATCAATTGCCACATTTGCCTACAAAACAACAGTGATTACACCTCAAAAAAATTAATTTACTGGCTGTGAAGCACTTTGGGACTTCCTGAGGACATGGAAGGTGCTATATAAATGCAAGTTCTTTCTTTGTCTTTCACTCCGTCAGCAATGCAATGCTTGAGCTTGACCAGCTGATAGAATCCAAGCCAGTTAGGTACAACTGGAGACCATTTGGCCCATTGTGTCTGTGAATTACAACTCCCTCACTGGGACCCGGGTTCGAATCCGGCCTCGGGCGACTGTCTGTGTGGAGTTTGCACATTCTCCCCGTGTTTGCGTGGGTTTCCTCCGGGTGCTCCGGTTTCCTCCCACAGTCCAAAGATGTGCGGGTTAGGTTGATTGGCTATGATAAATTGACCCTTAGTGTTAGGGGGATTAAATAGGTGGGGTTACGGGGATCGGGTGGGATATGTGTCGGTGCAGGCTCGATGGGCCGAAATGGCCTCTATCTGCACTGAGGTTTCTGTGATTCTGTGAAATTATAAGCAGAATGATTGTGTTCACACAAAATCACTAGCGGGGGTGGGGGGAGGCTTTCATCGGCATCATAAATAATTCACAGCTAATTTGGCTGACCTTGGCCTGATTGGCAGCGAACCCATTCAGCTGCGTTTTCCCGACCAAGCCAGCTTTCTGGTTGGTTTACTGGCATAGGGGGTTCATTCGAGCCTGTTCCCATTAAGCCAGCGGTCTGAGGAAGCCCATAATCATCTGCTCATGAATAATGGAAACCAAATCACGTCAGCATAACCTGTCAGTCACAGCACAAGATGGACCCGTGCACAGCAAGGCCGAATAACATCTGTGGAGAGAGAAACAGAGTTAACTTTTCAGGTCGATGACCCTTTGTCAGAACTGTCAGAACTGGAAAAAGCTGGAGATGGAACAGGGTCATCGACCTGAAACGTTAACTCTGTTTCTCTCTTTACTGATGCTGCCTGACCTGCTGAGTGTTTCCAGCATTTTCTGTTTTTATTTCAGATTTGCAGCATCCCAGTATTTTACTTTTGTAAGGCTGAATAACACTTCAGACTGAGCTTTGAAACTATGCTAGCTCAAACTAGGACGCGTTCCGGTCACTTTGGTGGTCAGTGCGGCAAGAGTTCGCTAATTGCACGACCAGAGTTTCTTTGGGTTGGGGGGGCGGGGCTCTGTGCAATAGATAAACGTTTTCGTGTTTTGTAAGTGAAAACAACACTAAACTTAATTAGACCCACAAGAGTTGAGGTTTAATGTCAGATGCAATGAAGTAGAAACTGAAGATGGAAAACTCCAATCTCATTTATTCCCCTCCCCGGTTATAAATACATGTGTGGCTTTGTAGGTGAAAATAGAAGCCTGAACAGGCAAACATTCATCACCAGATCCAATTATTCCCCAATTAACACTGTGTTCTCCCCGAGTGTATTATCGTGCCACGGGAGAGGGATCACGAAACTGCGACAGACCGAAGGCATCAACATTCTCTGTTCATTTCCTGTACTATCGCCATTCCTTTTTGTCATCAGAGCTGTCTCCATTCCACTGTGCAAATTCTCGCTGCTCACCGCTGTCGAAGTCTGGTATTTGGTGCTTCTTGGCTGTCAGTGCAAAAGGCGTTTGATAGTGACCCACTGAACACCCAGTACTTTCAGAATCAACTGGGTACCTCCAGAACCCACCCCGCCCCCTCAAAGAAAAGTACAGAGATAAATGTATGAAAGAGCAGATTCACCAATCCTGTCTGTGGAAAAAATCCTCAAGCAAAGTGATCAGTCAGACCATGAAGGCAATTCCCAAAGGAACACTGTGAACCTGGGATAACTTCATATACTGTAACAGTAATTGTCAGAACACAAGACAAGTGTCTGTGATGCATAACAAATATAGTTTCTAGGACGCCCCAAGTAAAAGCCCCCTTCTCCTCTCTCTCCCCTTCCCCCCACCTCTCTCTCCCTCAGATCTCGTTATCTGAAAGTTTTTTTGCTCTCGGAAGCAAGCTTATTAACGATGGGATGAATTGAAGGGTAATTTATCAACCTGGAATGCTAAAGCCGGCTCCTCTGCATCCATTCACAAAGAGAGACCAGAACAAGGAAGCAATCCCCTCTGATTTCTGTTACCCTGGGTTCGGTTCTGATGGCTAGCCTGTAGCAGCGCCGGCAAAGCAGCAAGTGTAGCAGTCTCCAAGCTTCGCCTCAGTTCGGGCTTTATTCCTCTCACATTCTGCTTCGTCTATCAGCGTGGCAAGGCACAGATTCAGAAGTGTTGTCTACCTCGGCGTGGTTATCATATGGACCGTGGGATTATAAACAGCATCTTTCGGTAAGTAGTAAACCAGGACTATTTTGTGTGTGTGTGTTCGCCTGTGTCAGTCTTTGCTATTATTGCCGGTATTAACACTGACTGCTAAGATTGCTCTTTCAAAAAAATCTCGTCAGCCTGCATTTTATCAGCAGCTGTTTTAAACCAGTTTAGAAGTTGCAGCGGCAGTGTGAGAATTGAACACAAAAAACCTTTTTCGTTATAGAATCTGCTCTAATTATAAACATCTGCTCTTTCGTGCAGCTAGGCTCAACCTGTATATATGTGTTATATATAAAAACTCACATTCCCAGCACTGTCGACTGCCTTGCCTCGCCTCAAGCAACATGCATCTAATTATCGCTGGAGTGTAGTTAAAAGCTGGATTGAATTCTGTTGCTGTTGGGCGCGTTCACTTTCTTTGGAATTCACCGTAGCTTTTAATGTACATTGGGGTATCTGAGCTGGAAACAGCAGAGGACCAGGGAATGCCAAACTCTCATTAACATACAATAGAATCAGACAATTCGCTGATTATCTAACCAGCCTTGAAAAAACCTCCTGAAACTTGTCTGGAAATTAATGATTGTGTTTTGGCAAGTTGATCCGCAGAATGCAGCGTCTTGGTTATCTCTTCCCCCTGCCTCCCTCTCACTCTCTCCCCCCCCTGCCTCCCTCTCACTCTCTCCCCCCCCCCCCCTGCCTCCCTGCCTCCCTGCCTCCCTGCCTCCCTCTCACTCTCCCCCCCCCTGCCTCCCTCTCACTCTCCCCCCCCCCCCCCCCCTCTGCCTCCCTCTCACTCTCCCCCCCCCCCCCCCCCTCTGCCTCCCTCTCACTCTCCCCCCCCCCCCTCTGCCTCCCTCTCACTCTCCCCCCCCCCCCTCTGCCTCCCTCTCACTCTCCCCCCCCCCCCTGCCTCCCTCTCTCTCTCTCTCTCTCTCTCTCTCTCTCTCTCTCTATAGATATATACACATCTATATCTCATAATGTTGAATGAGGCTGAGAATTGTTCGGATCTTCCTGTCAAAACTGCAATGTTAGTGCAACGGAACAGTGATAAAAGTAAATACATGTTAATGAGCAAACATTTTGGAAACTAATGTATGGAAGGAGTCCGCCAATGCTGCTCGCTTACAGGCACGAGTCAGTCTATCCTAAAGGAGTGTTGGATTTAGATGGTACATTGTTTTTAATCACACGATGGGATGTAATAAGATGAGCACATCGCTTTGGATTTGAATATTTAGCCAGAACAGGTCCCCACTGGCCCACTATGCTATCGGACTGGATGGGGAGCGGGGAAAAGAGCGGACTGGAAATTCAAAGTGGTGAAATCTCTCTTCAAATCGTGGTAAAGCTGGACATTCAGCTCAAGCAAACATGCCCTTGTACTCCTTTTAAATGTCTTTCATAATCCACAAATCTGGGATTTAACAAGAAAGGCGCGAGCACGAAAACCAAGCTTGACTTAAAGCATCCACTTGCTTTTAGCCAACATTTTTACTGATCCTTAAGGTGTCGCAAAACTGAACGATAGGATTGTTCTAATGACTAATTAATCATTAACAATGCTGAATGGATATTTTTTCTTAAACACCAGATTGTCAGTTAGAGTATATTCGCATAAAAGGCGACACTAGGAGATGTATCATTCACGCACTGCACGTACAGTACATGGTACGGGAGCCGGACGCCACGCCTATGGGAGGTGTATATCGTGTGCAAGGAAAATAATACGGTTGCTTCACTCAACTCCGACGCCAGAAAATGGAACAGTGCCTTTCCCGCTACCAACACAAATATCAGCTCCATTCACTGCAAACATATCTTGGAGAGTTGACACCGACACATATCCAAGCCACGCAAGTGAACTGTCAGCTTTTACCTGGTCCGTTTTGATTCTGGTCAGCGAGTACCATCTCCTCCATCACACGGGTTCTGGTCTTTCAACTTTCAGTCCTCTGCTATGGTACACGTGCCAGCACACACATCTCGGTAGACATACGATGCTACACTGCGCTTTTACGCAATGTGTGCGGCACATGGACAAGCTGTCGAGTAGACAGGGATGAGCCTCACAGTACTGGATACAGATTCCCATTAACTGGTGTGTCCTATGTATATGGGGGTTCATACTAAGAAACGTAACCTCAGATGCGAGTGCATTGCCAGCTTACACTGAGTGCATGCTTTGCTTGCTTGCCAACTTTCAATCTTATATAACTTCTTTTGTGAAAACTTAATTTCCATTATTAGCTATGTACATCTGGTCTGAATATGTAGCTTTATGTATGTAATGATTTAAAAAAAAATTCTAGTATGACTTTTTTAAAACCAGCACTTCTGGTGAATTATTTAAGTAACCTGCACCACAGCATCAATCTGCAGGAACTGAAGTGGAAGCTGAACTGAGATTGAAAATTCCAAATTTTGTGCTCATAATTTTTCCTTCATTTTAGTGTGACCGTTGCTAGTAGTGAAAGTAGCTACTGTGCGATATCTAGCTGCCAGCCACACAGCTAGACGGAGGTGCCGAGGGAATTAATAACTGATGTTCTGCATGTTCAAGGTTTTATTTTGAAACCGCAGAATTTATTTCCTCCACTTTAAAAGTGCAGTGTTTTTTCCCCTTTCTCCTAGCGAGTGAGATTTCTCCCTTAATGAATCCTCTCTCATGTCTGACCATGTTGCAGACATCCTACACCTGACACTTGGCACAATGTCATGCTTCATGTTGAACTCTTCCATGCAGCCCTGCAGGTTACCCGCCAGGGCAGACAGCAGTAATTGCAGCTGATCGGAATTACGCTGCGGCGCTATTGTGCCCGATTAGGGGAGGGAAAATAAAGAGAAGGCAAGCTGCCTTTTAATGTCCTGATTCCAAAAATGCCATTAGCAGAGTTCGAAGACTGAATCCCTCTGACTAATTGGCTGTCTGTTCAAAAACGCCAAGGCATCGGAGAGAAAGGGGAAACTATCCCAGCATAGTCAGCCTGTCTCTGAAGAGTGCTTTACTGGAACCGCTTCCACTAGAATTGCCATTAAGAGTTCAGAATAACTGAGAGGGGGGGGCATTCAAATCTACAGCCATATTCTTAGTGCACAAGAGTTATCGGTGATAGGGAGCCATTGCTGTTCAGTAGCGTTTCAAATTAATGTTTATTTTCAAATACATTGATCCAGAAACGCAGTGGTTCAGCAAGAAGGTAACAAGCCATACTGTTATTAGCACCGTGCATACACTCCAAGAGACCAAATGACCAGATAATTCAACTGTCCAACTCGAGGGTTCAGTTTTTGGCCACGCAATCTGTTCATTATTGTTGTAGCAAGTTGAATTTGGAGTAGTGAAGTCCGGTCTGAATATTTCCCTCGGATCCTGTTGTTATACTTACCTAACCCATTCGTTAATTAACTCTCCGTCTCGCTTCCATTGGGCTAATTGCAGTCCATGTGGATATTGATCGATGTGCCTGGTGTCTGCCCCTGCACATTTGCACTCCTCATGTTTCAGAGGAAATCACAATATCCAATGTAGGTGGTCAATGTAGCTTGAACACAAGAGTCAAATTTACTAACTGGCCTGAAGTATCAGACGTGTGCAGCTTCAATGCATAATATAATGTCATGTCATAACATGCAATGAACACTGTGCCAGCTCCTGCTGCTTTTAGACGTTCTGATCCAGCAATTTCCACCACAAAAACCAAATGAGTGCAGGGTATTGCTGGAGTTTTTCCAGCTAAAACCACATATTGTACCAGAGTCACTGCCCACTGCATGTCCTGCTATGACCGTCCTATCACAGGAACAAGAGTAGGCCATTCCACCCCTCGGGCATGTTCCCTCATTCAATTATATCATGGCTGATCTGTCTCTTAACTCCATCTACCCGTCTTGGTTCCACATTCCTTAATACCCTTGCCAAACAAAAAACTTTCAATCTCAGTTTTGAAATGTTCAATTGACGCCCCAGCCTCAACAGCTTTTTGGGGGAAGAGAGTTTTTGTGTGAAGAAGTGCTTTCAGATATCACCCCTGAATGGTCCAGCTCTAATTTTAAGGTTATGCTCCCTTAGTTCTGGACTTCCCCGCCAGAGGAAATAGTTTCTCTCTATCTACCCTATCAACTCCTTTAATCAGCTTAAACACATCAATTATATTACCCTTTAACATCCATTCGGGCATTAGCTCGCAAAGTTATCTGGAGGCCATATTGCCAAATCTGAGTAAGTTTCACCTATATTTTTGAGACTTGATTCATGACACTATGGGTATCAATCTAGTGCAAAATTGCAATATAGTCTGCCTATAATTCTTTTTGTCTTTAATTTGGCCCATCTTTGATCCTTTAGTTCCCATCTACTCCATTTTTTCTTCTGCTCTTTATCTCCTTTCTCCATTTTTTCTGATCATTTCATTTACTTTATTTTTCTTATTGTTTCTTCTTTTTCTCCAATATCTTCATTTGTGACTTATGTCCATACCTTGGTTGATGTGAAATGCACAATGAATGGAGCTGTTCACCATGCTGCTCCTGGTGCCTGCTCTCCACCTAGTGAGAGGACTTAAACCTGTGCTTGTCAGTTGTCTCGCACTCAACCAGTGACTGTCCTCTTGGTGGGAGGGGGAGGTAAGTGAGCTCTCTTTGGGATCGAAGTGGCTCCAAGGTGTCATGTCTGGCGATGGAAGCTCAAAACCCTTCGTGACTGGATCTGTGACTCAATACCTGAATTGGTACTTCAGCCCATCGTTGATGACCGACCAGCCAGCCAATGAAAACCTGGAAGGATAGACCTGTTATTGGCACTGAGAATCTTTCCACTCGATAACCTTGCAAGCCAATGCCCAAATAAATAGAATGGTCCAAGCAGGACAAACAGTAGAAATCAACTCGGGTATGTTGTGTGCTTTTAGATGGCTAAATTCCAGCAATACCCTTCACTCACATAGGAGGCCCTAGGCTTTGATTCTACCTACTGCATCCAAGCTCTCTGGATTTGGGTACATGGGCTGTACCCCTATGGGGAGAAAGTATACACCTCTTACTGAGCATACCAAAACCCTACAGGTGGGTGTAGATTTCCCAGTAGCTCTATTTGGAGTCACGGTGTTGGGTTTTTGCATGTTCCAGATGCTCGGCTGACCAAAGACAATGTCTTGCCATCTATTTTCCCTATTTCTTGTTGTTTCTCTTTTTTTTCCTTGTTTAATTTCTTCTTATGCCATCTTTATTTCCCTGCTTCTCTTCAATTTGCCAATTATTTCCCTGTTTCAATTTTCTTCCCCATTTCATTCTTTGTATTTCGCTGACCTTGTTATTTTCCAACACTATCCTTCAAGGTCCATCCCTGCAACCTTGGCTCAGCCCTTTGGGCTCGATTTTCTATCTCCTGATTGTTATCCTTCTGTCACCAGTTCAGAAATTCAATCCCTGTAATTAGCAGGCTATTGGTCAACACATTGATACAGACCCCTAGACATCTCACACTACAAGTACCGCACAAGAAGTCTTCAAGCCAAATATTTATTTCATGTATGGTATTTCAAACTAATACATGCAAGGGTAGTTTTTCACATTTAGCGGACATCGGGAGGCCTGGTCTATTTTGAGGGCTGGGCCTAATTTTCGATCGGCCGGTGGGTTGTGTAGAACCCAGTCAATTGTAATAAGGTAGGTCCATGGTGGGAAGGTGTCCCAGACCAGCAGTGGCCCAGGTTGTTTTCGTGGAGCACTTCTTCCAGCCCCACAAAAGTGAATGGAAACATACCCACTGGGCTCCCCTTCAGCTGGACCGCCAGTTGAAACCATGCAGAGTGTTAACCTCGCCCAGTAGAGTCCTAAAACAGCAATCGGGATCCTACATATGTTGTAGGACACCGATCTTCATATTAAGAAGGCCTGCTGCCTGATTCAGTAATGGGGTCTTGCCATCCAGAAGTAAGACCATTCCGAATTTGGCGCTGAACAGATTGGGAGCGGAAACAGGGGAGGTGTGGAATATGCTTCTCTCCACCATCTTAGGGGCACTACTGCCCTGTTTCCACCCACCAGCACCAGTGAACATCTACCCCAGTATGTGATAATACTGTTTTTTCACCTCAAGGATTTGAAACCAGCCCATATTGATGGGTTAAAATTCTCTTTTATTTATATGGGGTCTGAAGTTGGATAGGCTGAGGACAACCTAACCTGGCTTTTATAAGTTTTGAGTTCAGGGAGGAAAAAAAACTGCATATAATTTGAAAAATTTGGTGCTGAATTATCCATCTTCTTTAGAGAGGACACAGGTGGTTGGAATGGGAAATGCTACACCAGTTAGGGTGGAAAGAGTGCTCATTGCATGATAGGAGTTAAGTCATATTGTTGAGGCAGTGCTGAGAGTGCTATATTCAGCATTTACCCAGTTTTACAAAAAAGCAAAGGACTTGCATTTATATAGAGCCTTTCACAACCTCAATGTTTCAAAGCACTTTACAGTACTTGTGAAGTGCAGTCACTGTTCTAATGTAGGGATTCTATGATAGTCATGGGAGGTGCTGGGTGCTGATTACTCTCACCTTAGTACAGAACCCCTCAAAAATAATAACTTTCAGGATATTTCATTAATATACAGACAAATGAATAGGAGCATCTTAGTACTGAAGCTCAACTAACAAATGTGTTTTGATAAATTCAGACTTCGGTTCCTGATTCAAAGTTCAAAACCAAAGCTTTTGCGTAACATTGAAGAATACCTTGTATCCTGCAGCCCACAATAACATTAGTCTCTGGGATTGAATGGCAACGTAACCAAAGCCAATCAGCATGAAAGCAGAAAATTAATTATGGAACACACAAATTGATGGTGCATGGTAGGGGAGGAGGATGGAAATCACATGTTCTCCACTCCAAAGAGTAAACCTAATTTTTCAAAGTTAAACAAAGCTGTCTCATTTTGAATTCTTCTTTTCCTTTCAATGGGCATCAAGAAAGAGAGATAAAGCTTGATTAGATTGCCCACAATGCTTCTTCCAGATATCTCCTCTCCAGATGGGAATAACTCGCCCGGCGGTGCTTGCTTCGTTTTGAAAATGTACATCACTGGGTTATTCTACCAGGATAAGGGAGTGGGGAGCCTGATGCTATCCTTGCCAGAAGTCCACACAAGCAATTCCCAGCTGGAGCCACTGGACAGTAAGCGTCAGTGGGAACCCCAGCAAATTTGGCTGCCTTAATAACCCGGGGAAGGTTGAGGCCCATTTTGGTGCTCACCGATGCTGAGATTAGTTCACGTAGCAGAGACCAGAGATCAAACTCGGTGTCTTGCTGATATTTGTAACTCAGTTCCACACTGAGCAATGTACTATTAGAGGTCCTGGGTTATCTGAATGTAATGCTCCACATTGAGTAGATGCAATTGAAAATAAATTGAGTTCACCTGGGTTTAATCAACAATCTAAGGGTTACCAAAGACTCAATTATATTCTTTTGCATTGTTGGCTTTTACAGCTATCGATCAATCCATATCTATTTTTTATTATATCCTTTCATTAGAATCTTAAGTATAGTTTGAGATCATGTGATGGTGCATTAGCAATCAGAAATGCAGCTGCAATTTACTTTTCACTGTAATTACACATTCCATTCATTAAGAGTGATCAATCTGTCTCCGACCTTATTCTGAAAACTGTTCTTCATATTCTGCTGCAAATAGACCAATTTTGCTCTTGCAGTTAGATGGTTTAGCCACAGATAATGAATGCCAACAAGGCTTGAATACACTTAAAGGGGCAAGTGAAATTCATGTCCAACAGGAGCACTTTACAATGGTGAGATAACATTGTGCAGATGACGACCACATAAAGTTCCTAATGGTGTTACTGCAAGCTTTTTCATATGTTTTTAAGTGTATATTCATACCAGTTAGCGGGTACAACTCCATATCTATATTACATAGAATTACACAGCACAGAAACAGGCCATTTGGCCCAACTGGTCCATGTCTGTGTTTATGCTCCACACAAACCTCCTCCCACCCTTCTTCATCTCATCCTATCAGTATGGCCTTCTATTCCTTTCTCCTTCATGTACTTCTCTAGCTTCCCCTTAAATGCATCTATGCTATCCACCTCAACTACTCCTTGTGGCAAGTTCGGCATTCTAACCACTCTCTGGGTAAAGAAGTTTCTCCTGAATTCCCTATTGGATTTATTAGTGATTTATAGCCCTTTGTTTTGGTATCATCAACAAGTGGAAACATCTTCTCTTCGTCTACCCAATCAAACACTTTCATAATTTTAAAGACCTCGATCAGGTCACCCCTCAGCCTTCCCTTTTCTAGAGAAAAAAGCCCCAGCCTGTTCAATCTTTCCTGATTGGTATAACCTCTCAGTTCTGGTATCTACTGAATTACCTTTATCTACTCTTTCTGTTACTACTTCAAAGAATTCAATGAAGTTGACCAAGCATGACCTTCCTTTTTGGAATTCATGCTGACTATTTTTATTATATTTTTGGTTTCTAGAAGTTTCTCTTTAGAGATTCTATTATCTTTCCTACCACTGACAAGCTAATTAGTCTGTAGTACGATAGCAAAATACTGCAGATGCTGGAAATCCGAAATAACAACCGAAAATGCTGGAAAAACTCAGCAGGCCAAGCAACATCCCTGGAGAGAAAATAGAGTCAACGTTTTGGGGGAACTCTGTAGTTCCCTGGGTTTGTTCTATATGGGTTCATCTTCATGGGTTTCCATTCAAAACAGCATTGCTGAGATGAAGGAAGAATACAGATGCTAATGACTTGGGTTCTGCGTAACGACTCAGTTGCTTCAACTACTGCCTAATGTGGAACCCGCCCATACAGACCATAAGCCTGTTCAAACTGTTGAGGAGATTAACCTTCTCACCCAACTCTTCTCAAGCACTTCTTGAAAGAGAAACAGCATCACATGATCTGCAGAGCCATCCACAGGAGAAGCTTAAGTGGATTTCTCTTCCAAGTGCTCTTCTCTCCTCTTCTGATGAGGGCAGTTCTGGCCACCTTCTGATATTTTACCCAAATGCCTTTTGTTTTTGCATTTGTGTATCCAGACAATGTGTGTTGGTTGGCTGTTCAACTACAATAAGCACCACAACTATCCCCCCATCTTATTCCGCTTCACACACATAATTGCCAGCAGTGGTCAATGGATTGCCATGAGGAGCAGTAAGTCAGGTTAATTTTTCCCTGGGGCGACAGTCCCAGCAGGACTGAGAGATCAGAGCCTAGAAGCTGACCATTATCACCACAGCTGGCCCAGAAGGTAGTCCGAAACAATAGGGCAAACTCCGAGGCAGCGTTGGGTTGTTTTGCTACGTTAAAGGCTCTGTGAATGCAAGTTGTTGTTGTTCTTGAAAGCCCAAATGCTAGGCTGGGATCAAGCTAGAAGCAGTCGGGGATGGATAAGGTGATAGAGATTAGTGATTAAGCACCTGTGCTAAAATGTGTATAGAAACCTTTTTCATTGTTATTTTTGTTTTCCAATTTTTCAGTTATGATGAATTAGCACACACTGTAGGAAAGAGTTAATTGAATAATATATTCCTATGTCCAATTGACCTATTTAAAAAATAAATCAAGTTTTTTAATTTTTATTTTCATATATTTTTTTCTCTCAAGCTATAGGGTCTTATTTTAATTCAGGCTTTCTTTGTAGGTACAGCAGAGGCTGTTGGCTGACTAAAGCTTTCTCTACTCTGACACAACAATGTTTATCAATCCCAACCTGAAAACATCGCCCTCTATTGACCACATTTTTGTTTCCCACATGAGCCATTCTGGTGAACGCTGAGTGAGACTGCACACAAGAGTGAGGAGGGCCCAGGTGCCTTCTCCCCAGGTGCAGGTGGATTATAAGGGTTTTCAATAGGAGATTTTCTTAATAAAGAAAGCTATTTTCAAAATTCCAAAATACAAAATATTAGACAAATAATGCCCAAAGCCAGTGGTTCTCAAACTGTTTTCGTTGAAGGATCTCACTTCAAATGGATTAGTAATCACAGACTCGCATCTAATTTATAATACTATATAATACTCATAATATTATATAATACTCAATACTCATAATATGAAAGTGCTGCATGTAAAGAGTATTTTAATAATGCTTTTAAGAAATCGGGTATTTGCTTACAGATATCGGTGAGATGGGTGTGCCACACTATCATCGATCAACTTTTTGGTGCCCACCACCAGCCTTGGTAACTGCGGGTCTACCTGGTGATCTCTGTGCCGCTCTCAGCACTCCTCCATGTGCGTGTCCCTCCTGGGTGAGACAGCCAGCCCACTCTGCATTGCATGTGTGACATCCGCACTCCAATCCAACCTCCTGGCTCGCACCAAGCCCACCTCCAGCTGCCACTCATTCACTTACTCTTGACCACACCATCCCCTACCCGCCCCCCCCCCCCCCTCCCCAACCAATAAGGCCAGCCCTGCTCGGTGCTCACATTATTTTATGGACCCCCTGGAAAGTCTGTACTGACCCCCAGGGGTCTGTGGACCCCAGTTTGTGAACCACTGCTCAAAGCAACAACAACAATTTGCATTTATATAGCATCTTTAATGTAGTAAAACATCCCAAGGCATTTCACAGGAGCGTTATCAAACAATATTTTAACCCAAGCTACATAAGGAGATAATAGGACAGGTGACCAAAAGCTTGGTCAAAGAGGGAGGTTTTAAGGAGCGTCTTAAATGAGGGGAGAGAGGCGGAGAGGCTCGAGGAGGGAATTCCAGAGGTTAGGGCCCAGGCCGCTGAAGGCACGGCCGCCAATGGTGGGGCAACGAAAATTGGTGATGTGGAAGAGATCAGAATTGGAGGAGCGCAGAGACCTCAGAGGGTTGTAGGGTTGAAGGAGGTTACAGAGATGGTGAGGGGCGAGGCCATGGAGGAAATTAAAAACAAGGATGAGAATGTTAAAATCAAAAGCAACATGCAGTTTTTCTTCACAATATATACAGTAACAGCCCATTCACAATATTATGAATACTGAGGAGGCATTTAGTTTGATCTGCATTGAACTCATGACTTTAACCAACTTACTGCATATTTTAAAACAGAATTACATTTTTAAACCACATGTATTTCTACCTTCCAGACAAAACTAAAAAGAGCACTAAGCTAACATTAGGGCTTTTTTACATTCATAAAAAATTCTGTGTAATTCCAGTCATCTGATAAAATTGCTTTGATACATATAGGTGCAGAAATATTGTATTTTTTATTTGAATGCATTATTATGTCATTGTCATAAATGGTTTAAATTATAAGGCAGGTTGCATAGACTAGGCTGTATTCCCTCAAATATAGAAGATTAAGGGGTGATATCATAGAATCATAGAATGGTTACAACACAGAAGGAGGCCATTCGGCCAGTCAAACCCATGCCGGCTCCCTGCAAGAGCACTTCAGTTAGTCCCACTCCCCGCCCTATCCCTGTGGCCCTGCAATTTTTTTTCCTTCAGGTACTTATCCAATACCCTTTTGAAAACCATGATTGAGTTTGCCTCCACCACCCTTTCAGGCAGTACATTCCAGATCATAACCACTCGTTGCGTAAAAAAGTTTTTCCTCATGTCGCCTTTGGTGTTGAGGTGTTGAAAATGATTAAAGGATTTGATAGTTTAGATAGAGAGAAACTATTTCCTCTGGTGGGGGGAGTCCAGAACAAGGGGGCATAACCTTAAAATTAGAGCTACGCCATTCAAGGTTGATGTCAGGAAGCACTTCTTCAGATAAAGGGTAGTGGAAATCTGGAACTCTGCCCCCCCCCCCCCCCCCCCCCAAAAAAAAAAACTGTTGAGCCTGGGGGTCAATTGAAAATTTCAAAACTGAGATTGCTAGACTTTTTTGTTAGGTAAGGGCATTAAGGGTTACGGAACAAAGGTGTGTAAATGAAGTTGAGATGCAGATCAGTCATGAGGGGCTGAATAGCCTACTCCTATTCCTAAGTTTCTATAATGAAATCATCAAGGTATCTTTAGTCAAGCTGAACTATCCATTAAGAATCAAGGGCATCTTAAGCTAATGTTAATTGGTATTCAAATACAATATGACTGAACGATAATTGCAGGTGGTGAGAAAAGCTGTATATAGTCTATTCTTTTATTTGGTTACTGTCGTTTTTTGAAGCACCCAGGGTATAAAAGCTTGAGTAAGTCTTTTTGGCATCTTCTTCATTTTACTGGCAATGTAATACAGGACATAATCTCCCTATGGTAAGTGGGAAAAGCACTTACACTGCAGCTTGACATCCTGGAATGCAGTTCTGATGTGATAAATATATGCCTGAAATTTCAGCAGGAAGTCTTTGCTGTAGCTTCAACAAGAGGTCAGAAAAACCCCTGGAGAAACAATGTAAATGGCCATTTACGCTATCTCTGCAGGGTTTATGCCTTGAGATCGTGAGAACTCTGCAGAAAGCCCTCCCCATAGAGTTTGCACAATTTTCCTGGTTATTTGTGGAGTAAGATTTGTGGAACAGCGATAGAAAGCTTCAATTTAGCAGCTTGGGACTTTACTTGTCCAGCCATAATGCAGCAACAATGTTCATTCTTGCTACATTGTCTCTCAGAAAAAAGCAGCCAAATTAGAATTATTATTCAGAATCAGTTTCTTAGCGAAAGTCAGACTGCCTTTTGGTGACATGCTCTGCAGTTTATTTTAAATACAGCAGAAACCTTCATTGACCCCATTGATATCACTTTCATCTAACTGCTTCTGAATCTAATACATAAAGTTGAATAGGACAGCCTAACCAGTTATGCTTGTTAATTGCATCCATTATATAGGCCAAGCCCAGTTTACAGCAGGTGAGTTTTTATCGTATTTGAAGTAAAACACAGATCAAATCCAAAATATGTGTTAGAGATTTATGTAGTTTCCCTCTGACCTAGCCTAAATAGCACCTCTGGACAGCTGGCAAGATGCACAAGTCAAAATTGGGTGACCGCTTTGCGGAACACCTCCGTTCAGTCCGTAAGGGTGACCCCGAGCTTCCGGTCGCCTGTCATTTTAATTCAACGCTCCATTCCCACTCGGACCTCACCGTCCTTGGCCTCTTGTATTGTTCCACGGAAGCTCAACGTAAACTCGAGGAACAGCACCTCATCTTCGGATTAGGCACTCTGCAGCCTTCCGGACTCAATATCGAGTTCAACAATTTCAGATCATAACCTCGGCCCCTATTTCATTTTTTCTTGTAATTTTTCCTCTCCTTTCCCCCCCCCCCCTTTCCTTTTTGTTTCCCTCTCACACCTGGCAGCTATCCCTTGCCCTGCCAGTACACTTTACACCCAATCTCAGCCTATTACCATCTCGTCTAGCTTCTAATACCTTTTTATTGTCTCTTTTTTACTTCTTTTGTTTCTTTTATTCTTTTGTCCGATCGCAGCCCTGCCTGCGATCTATCTTTTCTTTCCGGTTTTGAAGAAGGGTTCGACCCGAAACGTCAACTCAAATTTCTGTCCACGGATGTTGCCTGACCACCTGAGTTTTTCCAGCATTTTCTGTTGTTATTTCGGATTTCCAACATCCGCAGTATTTTGCTATCAAAATAATCATCATCTTGGGCAGCCCCTTGGAACCGAGGATGACTTGCTTCCACATTAAAAATGAGTTCTCAGGTGACTGATGAGTCCAAGGTGGGACCTACAGTCTCTGTCACAGGTGGGGTAGATGGTGGTTACCATGAGGGTCCTGATGTTCCAGGTCCCGAACTTCATTTTAAAGGGTGAAAGATGCCTGTGCATGAATTCTTTTAATGTGGGGTGGCCGTTGCACACCAGCTACTACACAGGCTTGACAGAGCAGATTGAAGGATTATGAAATTAACTGTTTAATCACTGAGAAGGAAGCGTAAATTAGAGTAAGTGAATTCAATGTCCAATCAGGTACAGAAAGAGAAATCAAGAGGGACTGAAAGATTGGATTAAGAGAGAGAGTTTAAGAGACAGAAAGGAAAAGCAAAAGTAAATCAAAAATGTTAAATTTTACATTTTTAAAATCTCCAACAACAATTAATACCTGAAGGAATGAGATGCCACACTTGTAATAGTTAATTTTCAGTGCCAGAGAGGTTGATTGGCAGTAATTAACACTTATCATGTCATTAAAAGTTTACTTAGGCATGAAATGACTTGACTTAATTTTCTATGGTGAGTTTAGTTTATATCAACTGTGCAAATACAGCAACTTCATGCCGCTCAATATATTTCAATGGTGAGGCAGACAGTGAGCTGCTGTTTTCACAAATCTAATGGTGCAATTCAGACAGCAACTTCTCGATTTCCACGTTTAACCATGAATCTGCTTCTCACCTGAAGCTGCTGTGTCATTTGCGCATAAATAATGGCGAGAGCCATAGGCCTCACCATTTTGACAGCAAAATCAGGCCCATTATATATGGTTACAACAGTTTTAGGTGCTTGTGTGAACAAATTGGGTTCTAGATCATTCTGTATGTCCCTGGTCCCACTTTTTCTTTGTTAGAATGTAAGCAAATTGACTGTTCAAAAATGTAACCTTTTAATTTCAACAGGTTTTACAGTGTACTGTTTTTGGAGTGCACTTGAAGCATTCTAACATAGAAATGTAGTGTATCACGCAGGCCCTGTGTGCTTGTGTAATCATTCCTGATATTTCAGGATCAAATCGTTCCAAAGCCAGGCAAACAAATTTCATCACCAGCTGATCGCAGTAAGCTCTGCTGTTATATACTTAAATGCCCAAACAAAATGTAACTGATAGTATTTTAAAATACAGTTCAAAGTAAAGCTTTGGGGATGTCTCAACCTGGAGATAAATAGAAAGCAAAATCTTTCTCGCACTCTATTGCTCTCACCTTGGCTCAGTTGGTAGTACTCGAGTCAGAAAGTTGTGGGTTCAAGTCTCGCTCCAGAGACTTGAACACAAAATCTAGGCTAAGGCTCCAGTGCAGTACTGAGGGAGTGCTGCACTGTCAGAGGTGCCGTCTTTCCGATGAGACGTTAACCCGAGGCCCCAACTGCCCTCTCAGATAGATGTAGAAAAATCCCATGGCACTATTTCAAAGAAGAGCAGGGGAGTTCTCACTGGGGTCCTGGCCAATTCTTAGCCCTCAACATCACTAAAACACATGATCTGGTCATTATCGCATTGATATTCGTGGGACCTTGCTGCTTGCAAATTGGCTGCCACGTTTCCTACATTACAACAATAACTACACTTCAAAAAGTACTTCATTGGCTGTAAAGCGCTTTGGGCTGTCCTGAGGTTGTGAAAGGCGCTATATAAATGGAAGTTCTTATCCTTCTTCTCAGCTCTTATTGCCCTGTGAAAAGTGTTCCCTGTTAGCTCGGACACAGCAAACACTGGTAGCCAAGGAAGTGTTCCCCAAGATACAGGTATGAATGGTGGCAGAGGAAAAAATTTAAATCAATTTGAAAACAACAGAAGGGAACAAACCCTTTAAGGATGTTCAGTGATAAATCACAGGAGAAGTGAGTGAATCAGAGCTGTGGTATGAAGGAGCATTCCATTTTTGAAAAGAGCTTCAGTTATAAAAACCACCATTGACAGTGCACGTCACTTCATGGAATCTTATAAAGTATTTGAGACTAGTTCGGAGATGTACATTATCCACTATTTTTATACATCAAACATTTTTTTTCTGAGTCCGAGCTAGTTAACATCTTTAAGCTGCTACATTGAATCAAACTGAACAAATTATTATTTTTTAATGTCCGGGTCCCAAGTATTTTAGTGTTTTAGATGAAGCGAAAATTATTGTCAAACACCAAACAACTTTCCAGTTTATTAAGAAAATCTAAACTCCCTCAAACCATTTACTACTTGTTGGAAAAATGCAAAATATATTTTTAATATTAATATTAATTTTTGGTAACTGATATACTGAGAACGGTGTAACCACTAATTTTTCAAATGCACGTATCAAAGCCAGAAACCATAGCAGTTAAGATGAGGCAGATGTATAAGAGTGAAATGTGGAAGAAATGTCTCCGATCAATGAGTACACAAAGGCCAAGAGAGATTTAGATATTCTAGAATTGTAAGGAGGAGTTTGATTTCCTTATCTGAAGACCATGATAAATACGTTTATTGGATTTCTTGAAGCATGTGATTTATCTTTTTATAGCTATCCAATGTACAATATTTCCACATCTGAATCCCTACCCAGAAAAAAGAAAACACCAATTGCTTGCTATCTTCAGCCTCCACTTGTGAATAATTAATGAATGTCAAGTTTATAAGAATGAAACAAGAAACTATGAAGGTGACTTAACATAAAAGATTAACAAATGGTTGTCCTTGATGTTACTTCTTCAAGTGAAAAAGAAAGAAAGAACTACACTGAAGTGTCAAGGCAGTGCATGTTTACTTAGGTGGGCTGAACAAAATTTCACAGCAATACCTATCCGAGAGAGCTGTGTCAAAATGTTCAGATGGCACATGTCAACTAGATTTGTAAGCTAGTGATTATTGCTAACACCACACAGCTGGAAACTACTGCAACACATATAACCGAGTGTTTGCTGTTGCAGGTGAGCTGTCTCTCACACACACGGAATAGTTGATGCAGCTGCAAATTAACACTAAGATATGAGCCTGCGCAATAAATATCAGAGACTGATAGTGGTTAAAGGATCTAGGCTATTAAGTGGATGGGCCTGAGAGTGGTAGATGGATTTTAATGTAGATAAATGAAAAATGCAAAATATGAAATTTGTGTACAGTATGAAGCTTTTATCAATGAGGCTAATTATGTTTCCTGATGCATTTCAAGATCTTTTTGACCATTAGTCAAAATAGACTATTACAGATTTGCACACGCTATTGGTGAAACCCCATTTGAATAATGTTGCTACACAGGGGAATCGTCACAGAAGAATGACAAAGATGATTCGGTGACTTAGGGCTCTAAATTATGAAGAGAAATCCAGAGAATTAAATAAATAAGTCTGAGATAAGACATGATCTGAGTTTTCCTAATGCTAAGAGATATACATAATGTAGATGGAACAGAATTATTTAATTTGGATTGCGGGCAACAAACTTCTATAATATAAAAGATTCAGACAAGGATTCTAGAGTAATCTGGGATGTAATGTTTAAGTTATCCACCAGATGGAGCCAATGAGTAAGGTATCACATTCACCAGTGTTTAAGGTAATGGGTCATGTAGTCAATGTCCTGGTACACCAGTTATTAAGGTAATGTGGCATTGCATTATGGGTATGACTCAGGTGAATTCTCCATCTTGGTGCTCGTGCAGTTAGAAATACTGTGTTTTGCTTGCAGCCTGTAAGAGATGTTTCTCTGCTACACCGTATAATAAACAGTTGGGTTTTGTTCCTAAGATCTCGCTTATCTCAGTTTCTGACCGTACCACTCGGCTATCACATATTGGCGACGAGGATCAACTAATCACATCGTGACGGAGAAAAAAAAATAAAAGAGCGCTGAATAACCGATCATGGCTGCTATGGTAGGAAAGATCTCTGCTTTTGATGTTCAGACTCAGACCTGGGATGAGTACTGCAAGGTGCTGGTGCACTTCTTTGAAGCAAATGATATAGATGATGTTGGGAAAAGGGGAGCTATTTTGCTCACTTCCATGGGAAGTCAGACGTATAGTTTAATGAGAAACTTATGCAGTCCTGAAAAGCCTGGAGACATAACATTTGCTAACTTAGTGGCCTTGCTGACGGGCCATTTCAATCCCAGACCGAGTGAGATTGTGCAGCGTTTCAAATTTAATTCACGGAACAGAAAACCGGGAGAGAATGTATTGGATTATGTAGCGGTGTTGTGAAAATTGGCGCATGATTGTAATTACGGAAACAACCTGAAAGACATGCTGAGAGATAGGCTAGTTTGCGGAATAATGGATAATCGAATGCAGAGGAGATTATTGTCCGAGACTGGGCTTACGTATGAAAAAGCATTGGAACTTGCTCAAGCCATAGAGACAGCGAACCAAGATGTAAAAGAAATACAAGGTTCTGACTGGGCTGCTACGAAGCAAGTTGGAGGTCCGGTTGTTGTGCACAAGTTAAATATGCATCAGAAACCACAACGTGAGCATGTAAATGCATGTTATAGATGCAATGGTGATCACCTGGTGAGGGAATGCAGGTTCCTGGAGTAAAAGTGCCACAAGTGTGGGAAAAAAGGACATATAAAACGTGCATGCAGGGCAACAGCAACCGCGGAGGAATACAAACCAAAAGGGGGAGGAAAGCAAAACCTAGGAAGAGAAGTGAAAAGACAGGGAGCACATCACATCAGCGGAGAAGCTGAGAAACAAGACGACATGTTCATAATACATAGTATGGTAGAGAACATTCCAAAAGTGGATCCTATCACTTTGCAAATGATAAATTACTCTAAGGTCAACTTTGAAGTGGATACAGGATGTGGTGTAACCATAATGAATAGGGAGGAGTAATCAAAATTGTGGAACCATGCAAAAGTTCCAGAGTTAAAGTCTTGCTCTATGCAGCTTAAAACATATACCGGTGAATGAGTGGCGACATTGGGTACAGCTACTGTAACTGTGCAACACAGGGACACCATGGAACAGCTACCTGTAGTTGTAGTATCGGGTTCTGGACCAAACTTGTTAGGTCGGGGCTGGATACAAGAACTTAAATTAGATTGGGGAGCAATAAATCAAATAAGAACATAAAAAATAGGAGCAGGAGTAGGCCAATCGGCCCCTCGAGCCTGCTCCACCATTCAATAAGATCATGGCTGATCTGATCCTAACTGCCAATCTACTATCACAGAACCATCTCCTGAATCTAACAGAATTAGATACATGAAATAGGAGCAGGATCAGCCTACACGGCCCCTGGGCCCGCTCCGTTACCCACAGGGCCATGCACGATCCGAACCTAGACTCATGTCCGAATTCCTGCCCGCTCCCCATAACCCTTAATTCCCTTTACTTCTAGGAAACTGTCTATATTTCTGTTTTAAATTTATGTAATGATGTAGCTTCTACATTTTTTGGGGGCAGCATATTCCATGGACCTACCACCCTCTGACTGAAGTAATTCCTCCTCATCTCAGTTTTGAAAGAGCAGCCCCTTATTCTAAGACTATGCCCCCTAGTTCTAGTTTCACCCATCATCGGGAACATCCTCCCCGCATCCACCCGATCCAACTCCTTCACAATCTTATATGTTTCAATAAAATCGCCTCTCATTCTTCTGAACTCCAATGAGTAGAGTCCCAATCTACTCAACCTCTCCTCATATGTCCATCCCCTCATCCCCGGGATTAACCGAGTGAACCTTCTTTGTACTGACTCGAGGGCAAGTATGTCTTTTCTTAAGTATGGACACACAAACTGTATGCATTATTCCAGGTGCGGTCTCACCAATACCTTGTACAACTGAAGCAATACCTCCCTATTTTTATATTCTATCCCCCTAGCAATGAAAGCCAACATTCCATTGGCCGCCTTAATCACTTGCTGCACCTGCATACTAACCTTTTGAGTTTTGTGCACCAGGACCCCCAGATCCCTTTGTACTTCAGTACTTTCCAGTTTCTTGCCATTAAGATAATAACTTGCTCTACGATTTTTCCTGCCAAAGTGCATAACCTCACACTTTTCAGTATTGTATTCCATCTGCCAAATCTCTGCCCACTTACTTAGCCTGTCTATGTCCCCTTGCAGGTTTTTTATGTCCTCCTCACTCACTACTTTCCCTCCCATCTTAGTATCATCTGCAAACTTTGATATGTTACATTCGGTCCCCTCCTCCAAATCATTAATATAGATTGTAAAGAGTTGGGGACCCAGCACTGACCTCTGCGGAACACCACTAGTTACTGATTGCCATTCTGAGAATGAACCATTTATCCCAACTCTCTGCCTTCTGTTAGATAGCCAATCCTCTATCCATGCCAGAATATTACCCCCAATCCTGTGATTTTTTATCTTAAGCAATAATCTTTGGTGTGGCACCTTGTCAAATGCCTTTTGGAAGTCTAAATGCACTATGTCCACTGGTTCCCCTTTATCCACCCAATATGTTACTTCCTCAAAGAACTCCAGCAAATTTGTCAAACATGACTTCCCCTTCATAAAACCATGCTGACTTTGTCCTATTAAATTATGTTTATCCAAATGTCGTGTTACTGTCTCCTTAATAATGGACTCCAAAATTTTACCTACCACAGATGTTTGGCTAACATCTTCTGTCTACTGCCCTTTTTAAATAAGGGTGTTACATTAGCAGTTTTCCAGTCTGCCGGGACCTTTGCTGAGTCCAGGGAGTTTTGGAAAATTATTAACACTGCATCCACTATCCCTACCGCCACTTCCCTCAAGACCCTAGGATGTAAGCCATCAGGTCCAGGTGATTTATCCGCCTTAAGTCCCATTATTTTACCGAGTACCACTTCCTTAGTGATTTTGATCGTGTTTAGCTGCTCCCGCCCCCCCCCCCCCCCCCCCCATAGCCCCCTGTTTGTCCAGTGTTGGGATATTCTTAGTGTCTTCTACTGTAAAGACTGATAGAAAATATTCATTCAGTGTTTTTGCCATCTCCATATTTCCCACCATTAATTTCCCGCTCTCCTCCTCTAAGGGACCAACATTTACTTTAGCCACCCTTTTTCTTTTTATATAACTATAGAAACTCTTACTATCTGTTTTTATATTTTTTGCTAATTTAATTTCATCATCTATCTTCCCTTTCTTAATCAATCTTTTTGTTATTTTTTGCTGTCTTTTAAAGTTTTCCCAATCCTCTATCCTCCCACTAGATTTGGCTACCTTATATGCCCTTGGTTTTTAGTTGAATACTATCCTTAATTTCTTTACTTAGCCCCGGATGGCTGTCTTTTCTTTTACATCCTTTTCTTCTCAGTGGAATATATATTTTTTGGAAGTTGTAAAAGAACTCCTTAAATGTACACCACTGATCATGTATCGTCTTACCCTTTAATCTATTTTCCCAATCCACTCTACTCAATTCCGCTCTCATACCTTCATAGTCTCCTTTATTCAAGCTTAGCATGCTTGTTTGAGATCCAACCTTCTCACCCTCTAATTGAATATGGAATTCAACCATGTTATGGTCACTCATTCTAAGGGGATCCTTTACTAGGACATTTTTAATTAATCCTGTCTCGTTACACAGGACCAGATCTAAGGTTGCTTGCCCCCTGGTCGGTTCAGTTACATACTGCTCAAGAAACCCATCCCTAATACACTCAATGAACTCATCCTCAAGGCAGCCCTGCCCAATTTGATTTGTCCAATTAATATGATAGTTAAAATCCCCCATAATTATAGATGTTCCCTTATTACAAGCCTCAACTATTTCCTGATTGATACTCTGTCCAACAGAGTTGCAACTGTTCGGAGGCCTATAGACTACGCCCACTACTGGTTTTTTTCCCCTTATTATTCCTTACCTCCACCCAAACTGTTTAATTATCCTGATCTTTTGACCCAATAACATTTCTCTGTATTAGTGATTCCTTCCTTTATTAACATAGCCACCCCACCTCCCCTTCCTTCCTGATCGTTAAATAACCTGGTATGTTTAATTCCCAGGCATTGTCACCCTGCAGCCATGTTTCTGTAATGGCCACAAGATCATACCCATATGTAGTTATTTGTGCCATTAACTCGTCTATTTTGTTACGAATGCTACGTGCATTCAGATAGAGAACTTTCAAATATGTTTTGTGACACTTAGTTCCTGCTCTTGCCCTTTTTATTACTTTACCTTTTACTCCATACCTTCTGCCCCTTCCTGACATGCTCTGGTTTTTAATTTCCCCACTGCTACCTAAGTCTATGACCTTCTCTGTTGTCATTTTTATTATTTGCTCTCTAGGAAACTCCCCCCCCCACTAGTTAGTTTAAAGCCCTCTCTGGAGCCCTAGTTATATGATCCACCAATAGAGGGAGGCAAACAATTGTCTTTGCAAGAAGTGTTGATTGAACATGAGAACGTGTTCAAGGAAGAACTTGGCACATTTAATGGCCCCCCAGCTAAGATTTATGTAGACATGGAGGCAGTGCCAAGGTTTTTTAAACAACGACCTGTGCCGTATGCCATGAAACCGAAGGTAGAGGCTGAGCTTGACCGTCTTTTGAGAGAGAATATACTGGAGTCCGTGAAATGTTCAGAATGGGCAGCTCCCATTGTACCTGTTTTAAAACCGGACAATTCGGTAAGAATCTGTGGAGATTATAAATTGACAGTAAATAGGCTGTCTAAACTAGAACAGTATCCTATTCCCAAAACAGAGGATCTCTTTGCGAACCTGGCTGGAGGGAAGAAATTCATGAAGCTGGATATGAGTCATGCATACTTGCAGATTACACTAGATGAGGAATCCAAGAAGTATGTAACCATAAATACACAAGGATTTGTTTAACTATAACCGCTTACCATTCGGTGTCTCATCTAGTCCAGCTATCTTCCAGAGGACTATCGAGGGTGTGCTGCAAGGGATCCCACATGTTTCAATCTATCTGGATGACATTCTGGTGATGGGAAGAACCAACCAGGAGCATCTGAGCACTCAGAGAGGTACTACAGAGATTGGAGAGGGCAGGGTTACAGCTCAAGAGGAGTAAGTGCACTTTCCTGGGGAATGAGGCTGTGTTCCTGGGACACAGAGTGGATGCCACCGGGCTCCATCCAATCAAGGAGAAGGTACAAGCACTGCAGGAGGCCCAGCTCCTACCAATGTGGCTGAGTTAAAAGCTTACCTGGGACTGCTAAACTATTATAAAAGGTTTTTACCAAACTTGGCAACAGTGTTAGCACCTCTTCACAAACTTCTGCGTAAGGAGACACCGTGGCAGTGGGAAGAGGAACAGAGGGTTTTATTTGAACAGTCCAAGAAACTGATGCTGTCCTCGGATGTGCTGGTTCACTACAATGCAGAGAAAGACATCATTCTCTCTTGTGATGCATCACCTTACGGGGTGGGGGCGGTTCTTTCACACAGCTTGGAAGATGGAACAGAAAGACCAATAGGGTTTATGTCTCGAACTCTGACACCAGCGGGAAAAAAACTATTCCCAGTTAGATAGAGGGATTAGCAGTAATGTTTGGGTTACAGAGGTTTCACAAGTACATATATGGCAGGAAATTCACTATATGCACCGATCATAAACCTCTTCTATCTCTTTTTAATGAAATGAAAGCAGTACCACAGATGGTGTCACCCCGGATCCAGAGGTGGGCAGTGACGTTGAGGGCATATGAGTATGTCATCGTTTACAAGGTGGGCAAGTACCATGGGAATGCAGATGCCTTGAGCCATCTTCCACTACCAGGTACACCTATCTGTGTAGCTCCAGAGGACAGAGTTTTGATGTTGGAGGACACGGACATGGCAATTGTGACCACAGAACAAGTAAGGACATGGACCAGTAAAGATCCAGCACTGTCTAGAGTCCGAGAATATGTGATGAGGGGTTGGCCTCAGCATCCGGAAGGGACTGATTTCACACCTTAGTGTCAGGAAGACCGAGCTGAGTGTGCAGGATGGTTGCGTGTTGTGGGGAGCACGAGTGACTATTCCACAGCCAGCATGACAGTCTATCCTAGGGTAACTACATCAGTGTCATCCTGGAGTTTCGCGTATGAAAGCTTTGGCAAGGAGTTACTTGTGGTGGCCAAAGCTAGATGAGGAGATAGAAAATCTAGTCAAGACATGCAGCACTTGTCCAATACACAGGAAGGCACCAGCAGGGCTCCTCTCCACCCCTGGGACTGGCCGGATAAACCATGGAGAAGATTACATGTAGATTATGCGGGTCCATTCATGGGAAAGATGTTCCTCATAATCATTGATGCACATTCCAAATGGATGGATGTGTATCCTGTAAATTCTGCTTCATCTACTGTTACTATAGACTGCCTGCGTAGGAGTTTTAGTAATCAAGGGCTACCGGAGATCATAGTAAGTGACAGTGCCACGTGTTTAGTGAGTACGGAAACAAAAGAGTTCATGAGAAACCATGGCATAGTGCACGTGACCTCCGCTCCATGTCATCCATCTTCAAATGGACTTGCGGAGAGAGCCGTACAAACATTTAAGGAGATGATGAAAATAAGTGCGGAAGGCAGTTTGGCAGCCAAGGTGTCACGCGTTCTGTTCAGCTGCAGAATAACACCTCAATCTACCACGGGACTCTCTCCTGCTGAGCAGCTGTTAGGACGTCGACTACGCTCCACTCTTGACCTGGCTCACCCAGATCTAAAAAGGAAGGTGGAAAACCGACAAATCAAACAAAAGGAGAACCATGACAGAAGGACAAAGAGCCGCAGTTTTGGAGAAGAAGATGCGGTCCTTACCAGGAATTTCAGTTATGGTCCAAAATGGATTCCTGGCATCATAGACTCAATGACCGGTCCAGTATCATATACGGTCATGGTGGGAACTGGTCAAGCAGTACGCAGACATGTAGATCAGATACTGACCAGACCAGGGGAAATCAAACTGGAGGTTCCAGAGGAGATGTTGGAGGACAAGTTGGCCCCCAGTTATCCAAATGCATCGGTGGTACCAACACCACGAACAGAGCCAGTTCCACCTGGACCCCTTCGTCAAGAGGAAACCATCATAGCAGAGTCAGATACTCACTCTGAGTACTGCTCAGGAGCAGCAGGTGGCTCTACCACAACCAAGCAGGGACTTGACTGTAAGACGTTCACCAAGGGCTCGCAAGCCGCCAGAGAGATTGATAACGACCTGCTAGATTCATTCAGTATGGACTATCGTTAAAGGAGTTTCCTTATGGGACTTTTTTAAGAATGTTAAGAAATTAACGTAAACTTAAGAGGGGGGGATATAGTAATCTGGGATGTAATATTTAAGTTATCCACCAGATGGAGCCAAAGAGTAAGGTATCACATTCACCAGTGTTTAAGGTAATGGGTCATGTAGTCAATGTCCTGGTACACCAGTTATTAAGGTAATGTGGCATTGCATTATGGGTATGACTCAGAGGTGAATTCTCCATCTTGGTGCTCGTGCAGTTAGAAATACTGTGTTTTGCTTGCAGCCTGTAAGAGATGTTTCTCTGCTACACCGTATAATAAACAGTTGGGTTTTGTTCCTAAGATCTCGCTTATCTCAGTTTCTGACCTTACCACTCGGATATCACAAATTCTAATTAGAAACATTTTTCTCCCCTCGCAGTATGGAGGATATGTGTAGTAATGTTACTTAATGCCTTTAATTCAAATTGGTTAGATATGGGATTGAGGGTTATGAGGGTAAATATAGATAGAAATACTTGAACAATATGTGCAACACAATTATTTCTTAGTCCCTGTAACTATTGTATTTTGATGCCAAGGAGAATAACCAGTCAAGGACAATTAATGTAGGCTGTAAAGTTAGATAGATATTCTGGGAGATAATTGGCAGAACCCGTAAATTCAAACCCATAGAAATATTATGACAAAAAGATGCTCATTGGAATTTTGAAATCTCTTTCTTCCACCTCACTCTAGTAAGGGAAGGCAAGGTGGAGTGATATCATGTTTGTAAAACAAGTCACAGTGAACAATATATATTAATTTCAGGAGCAAGTCACATAGGCCATCCACACATGCAATATGAATAGTATTCAGTATGTTTCCCACGTACACTTTGTTTACACCAAGTTCTTGTACTTTTTTTTGGTAGAAATTGGTTCATTTTAATTCTTTAATATAAGCACTTCTGGGTTTACTTTGAGTTGGTAATGGTAGCAGCGTATTTTACAGAGGATGAACTTATTTCAGTAAGGTCACAAAGAGGGAGTGTTTTGTTGCCAGTTGGGATCAGATTGTTGACATTCATTTGCAAGATTAAAAAAACCTTAGAGAATTGAATAGTAGTGGTGTAACTGCATCTTCGAGCATTTCATAATCGTAATCAACTTTATTGTCATTGTTAGTGCACAAGTGCAGTACAACGAAATGTAGGCTTGCGGCTCCCGAGAGTGTACATTTAGATTAAGACTGTTGAAATTGTGATGTAATATTCTAGGATTCTAAGAAGCAAAGAAGACAGTGCCATGAAAGTTTTCAGTGCAATTTAAGAGTAATGGATTGTACCAACCTTTGGTTACTGAAGAAAGCCATGATTTATCATGTAATTGTTGATATTAGGGGCTGGAAATGGGAATGTCTCATTCTCTAACTTGTTTTGTTACTCATTCTTGGGGTGTGGGCATCGCTGGCAAGGCCGCCACTTATTGCCCATCCACAGTTGCCCTGAGAAGGTGGTGGTGGGGGCCTTCTTGAACCACTGCAGTCCATTTTTGTTTCTTGTTATTCCTTGTAGAGGTTTGATACAACTGAGTGGCTTGCTAAGCTACTTCAAACGCTAATTGAGAGTCAACCACGTTGATGTGGGTCTAGAGTCGCCGATAGGCTGAACTGGGTAAGAACGGCAGGCTTCCTTTTTGTAAAGGACATTCGTTAACCCGATGGGTTTATACGGCAATTCGACAGCTTCATAATAGCTGCTTTTGTTTAGTTATTTCTAGATTTTTCAAACTGAATTCAAATTCTCAAAATGCCATGGTGGGATTTGAACTCTCGTTCTCTGGATTTTTATTAAGCACAAGCCTCTGTATTGCTATCAGATTGCTTCTGGAGTCAGGGAATTGGGTAGAGGTTACGAAAGGGTTATGTTCAGAAGTATCACTAGTCTCAATGTTATTCCTTTTAAATTATTTATGTGCTTTATTCAAAGGTTGTTTATTCCCCAGCTGAGAATTCACTGTCCCATGTTTCCTTTTTCTGAAAGAGAAAATTTAACTACATTGTGTGACCTAATGTTCAATTTACTTGCCAGGAGTACCAGAAGAAAGCAGTATATAAGGTATATGTTTGTACCCTGGGAAAACCACTACTCGTATCCAAAGGAAGCAAAAGTGCAATTTTACAACCTTGGCTCAGCTTCTTACAAAGACCGACACTGGCTGCACATCACTATCAATTCACATTAAACAAAAATCAAAAATGATAATGTGGCCTCCCGACTTGCCCATCATTCCAATTAAGACTGAGCTTTCCTCTCACTACTGCCAGCTTCAAAGTGGTTATGTCAATTAAAATGTGCATTGAGCTGAATTCCTCAAATAAGCCACAGTACCAGTTGCACCTTAAGCAGCGCTATTTCAGATTGCAATTTATGGAATTTGTATGAAACTGTCCTCTCAGCACTAACCTGAGTGGAACATGTTCATTAAGAGGGAACAGTCCAGAAGATAAATTCTACAGTGTAACCTGTGTGAGGAGTCAACATGTCACCTCTCATTATCTATAGCTTCTGTGTCCACTGGCATAGGGATGTTGTGTTTGAAGAACAGGATGCATTCCCTATGCTTTCTTTTTGATTGTCTTGTTTTGTGAATGAAATAAATCAAATAACATTGGTCTATAGTTGGTCTGGGTTATCTAAAGACAGCCTAGTGCTTTGTAAGTGATCATATATAAGAATGATTTTTTCTGTAATTCACTATTAAGAAACCTGGTAATAATGCAGCTCTGCCACAACTTCAATGTTCCTTCAGATCCTACATAACAAATTCAACATACCTTCAGATCCTGTGACAAAGTCAATAATGCTTTGCCTCTTATATTTGGAAACAGAAATGCGGCATGGCAATGGTTTGAAAATAGTTTCTTTAGAAAAAGATATATTCTTGTATATCGCCAACAATAGAGGTACTTGTCAGTAAATTCAAGGTAATAATGTAATCTCGGGGTTCACTCAGATCTAAACTGCTCAAGTATTACTCTCCTTGGAAAGTCTGGATGCATTGTTTACAAAAGTTTCTTCAAATTAACACAGCTTATCCAATTCCCTTGATGCTCTGTGGGGGCACCATACAGATGTGACCTTCACTCTTCAGTTGGCTGGGGCCATTGAGGGTAGACTGTTTTTAAGCAACATAACAGTTTGCTAAATTAACCTGACGTACCTCTGCCAAGTTCCTGGAGAAACACGTGGATATGAATCCTGTGGATTAAGTGTGGTGATGCATATTTCTTACTGAAAGCACTTCCTTTAGTTAATAATCTGCAGTGCAAAGGTGGGGACGCCACAGAAATATGTCCTCACATCTAATAAAGGGAACAAAATGGTTGTATGCTGGTCATCCAAAGCAGTTGATGTGGTTGCGGCTCCAAGCATTAACAGTGACATTCTTGCTCATCCTTTATTGTTAAAGAGATTGATTTCCTCATTATGTTACAGTTCTGGTATCTAATTTGCAACAGAAATGTGGTAAGGTCAATAACATCAACTATCTGAGCAGCAATTATTTTTGTTTTTTGTTGTGTAAAATCATATATTGTTTGCCCATCTGGCAGTGACTTTTATTTCTAGTGTTTTAATTCATCTAGTGACAGAATATGAGGGAAATATGACAAAAAACATCAAAAGGTACAGTAAAATATTTTACAAGTATACCAGAAAAAAAGGAATTGTTAAAAGCGAGGTGGGACCCCTGAGGGGGGAGGATCATCAACTTGTAAAGGTGATCAAAGAAAATGGCAGAGGTATTTAATAAGTACTTCACATTGGTCTTTACTGAAGAGCAGAATATTGGAGAAGAGGTGAATCCTGAAGTGGATAAGACAAGAGCATGGTAAGCGATATTGTGATGGACAAGAGAAAAAGTTTAGATAAGTTAGTTAAACGAAAGGAAGACAAACGCTAGGGACAATGGGATACATCCAAGGATCCTGAGGGAGATGAGGGAGATGAGGGAGGGAATTGAAGAGGCCCCAGATATTATATCTCTGGAAATACTCAGCAGGTCAGGCAGCATCTGTGGAGAGAGAAAAACAGAGTTAACGTTTCAGGTCGGTGACCTTTCATCAGATCGTTCTGAAACATTAACTCTGTTTTTCTTTCTCCACAGATGCTGCCTGACCTGAGTATTTCCAGCACTTCCTGTTCAGATTTCCAGCATCGGCAGTATTTTGCTATTATGTTTCAGGACTCTATTGAGTGTGGATGTATGCCAGAGGACTGCAGAGTAGCCAATATAGTATCCATTTTCAGAAAAGGAGATAGTGCTAATCTGGACAATTACAGGCCAATTAACTTAACATCTGTGGCAAGAAACATCTTAGAGTCTTTAATTAAGGATTTAACTACTACATTTATAGATAAAGAGAAAACAGTTAGAAGTAACCAGCATGGATTTGTGAAGTACTGATCATGCTTGACAAACCTCAGAATTCTTCACGGAGGTAACAGACATGGTAAATGGGGAAATGCAGCAGATGTAGTGTACATGGACATTGAGGAAGCCTTTCACAAGGGAGGTTTTGGGAAAGTACTGCTAGAGAAAAATGAAGATTGCGGATTAGGGGTGAAATAGCAAACTGAATTCATAATTGGTTAGAAGGGAGGAAACAAGGTATAGGAGTTAAGGGCCGTTTTTCAGAGTGGATGAAAATGAGTAGTGGTGTCCCACAGGGTTCAGTTCTGGGGCCACTTCTGCTCACTGTATAAATTAATGATTTGGATACAGACCTCGAGGGAGTGGTGTCAAAATTTGCAGATAATGCCAAAATAGGAGGTTCAGTTAATTCTTTAGAACATCAAAGGAAGCTGTAAAGGGATATTGATAAGATAGGAAATGCCAGATGGAATTCAAAATAAGTAAGTCTGAAGTAATGCAGTTCTATATATATTAAAAAAAAAAGCAGTAATTATAGTAGGCCCAGTGCTGTGGAAGAGCAGAGGGATTTGATGGGACAGGTTCACAAGAATTTGAAGGCAGCACCACAGGTTGATGAGGCTAAAAAAATGCTAATGGAATTCTAGGTTTTACCGCAAGAGGCGTAGAATATAGAAGACAAGCTAATGATGAGCTTGTATTGGGCCTGAATAAAACCTCAGTTAGAGTTCTGTGTACAGTATTGGGCTTCACACTATAGGATGGAAAATGAGAGGGTAGATTGCAGAGTCATGAGGATGCAAATACGAAGGGGGGAAAATTCGGTTGTTTTACACCTCCCGTTTAGGGTGCTAACGGGGTGCAAAGCAATTAGCGACCGGGCGCCGTTAACTCTTCCCACGAAATTCAGCGGGTAGTTAGCGGCGGCGGTAACCGGTAGTGCCCCACAGCATTGTGCCTCTGGTGATGACATCATCGCTGTGCGCAGTGCCCCGCTTGCACCCCGGCCACAAACTTCGGTAATGGCCCCTGGTTACCACCGGAAGCCATGTCCGACAGGGTCAGTGGGGAGTACATGCGGCTGGGGCGGCGATAATTAAAGGGGAGGTGCTGGGCAGCCATTTTCTTTGCTGGCCGTCTGCCAGCACCTGCCCACTCTGCTGTCCCCGGCCTCTTCTGTAGCCCCCCCGCAGGGTGCTGGCCGAATTCCGTCAGCCTGGCACTCAAGACGAGTGCCGGGCTCTCTTGTCGGCACCCCGATCCCTGGAGGCCCAGCTGGGCCCCGGGTCATACTGTGCTAGGCCCCTCCCCTTTATTAAGGGGAGGAAGGAAGGCCTGCAGCACGTAGCATCGCGATATTCCCTGGTAATGTTTTGTTTTCTTTTTGGGTTCAATAAAGACTCATTTCTGAAAGAGAATGTTGTTTAATCTAAAGTCTTGTTCAAGACTTTCTACAGCTTTTTACAGAACACACTATGCTGTGATGCATCTAGAATGAAACTGAAAGTAAAACTCCTCTGGACTGCTTGTCTCTCACATGACCTCTGCTGGTCAGGCACAAGTAATCAAAAACACAGACAAATATGCTGTAAGGCATAAGTAATCAAACACAGACAAATATCATCACTATTTGCTGATATCATTACAGGTAGTGCCCCAAGAGGGAGGGGGAGCGCTTCCAGTAGAACCCCACCTTCCTCTTGGAGTGCTACCAGTGAATTTCGGGCACGGGGGCGCCAACTTTTTCAGGACGCTAAAAGTAGCTCCCTGGCTAAGTTAGCGCCCCAAAGGGGGTGCGACTAAATTTTTGCCCTGAAGACTTGAAAAATTGGGGCTTTTTTCATTAGAGCAATACAGATTATGAGTGATAGAATGGTTTCAAATTATTAAAGGCTGGTAGGTTGAAGACTGTTTTCCAATAGCTAAGGGCCCAAGAATTAGGGCTCATAGATACAACATTAAAGGTAAGAAATATAGAACAGAGAGCATGAGATGCCTTACAGAGTTGTGAGGCTGTAGAAATTACTTGCTGAGATACAGGTTGAGGCAGAAATGATGTCAAAATTCAACTTTAGATTGGATATTTGGAAAAATCAGAAAGACTTGCATTTACACAGCATTTTCCAAAAGCTCAGGATATTCCAATCTGGATGAAGGAAAAGGGGTTGAAGGGATATGGGAAAAGAGTGGGTACATGTAATTGGGACTATTTCCTTGTGTGGAAGGTAAATGTCAACTTGGAATGTTTGGGCCAAATCGCTTGTTTCCATATACAACTTCTATGTATAACTACGTACCACTGCAACTAAAAATAAACAGGATGATTGGGGGGAATTTTTCAGGGTATCGGCAGGCACCTTCAGTGGTGGGTCGGGTGGGAATTTTTTTTTGACAGCGGGTCGGCACCCTGCTGTCAACCCGCCAAGTCAGGAGTGTGATGGAATACTCTTCACTTGCCTGGATGAGTGCAGCTCCAACAATGCTCAAGAACTCGATACCATCCAGGACAAAGCAGCCCACTTGATTGGCACCCTATCCACTACCTTAAACATTTACTCCCTCCACCACCGGCGTATTGTGGCTGCAGTGTGTATCATCTACAAGATGCACTGCAGCAACTCGCCAAGGCTTCTTTGGCAGCATCTCCCAAACCTGCAACCTTTTCCACCTAGAAGGACAGCAGGTGCATGGGAACAACACCACCTCCCAGTTCCCCTCCAAGTCACACACCAGCCTGACTTAAAAGTATATCGCCAATCCTTCATCGTTGCTGGATCAAATCCTGGAACTCCCTCCCTAACAGCACTGTGGGAGTACCTTCACCACATGGGCTGCAGCGGTTCAAGAAGGCAGCTCACCACCACCTTCTCCAGGGCAACTAGGGATGGGCAATAAATGCTGGCCTTGGCAGCAATGCCCACATCCCATGAACGAATAAATAAAACAAAAAGGCAACTTTCCCAAATGTCGGGTCTGTCAACGCTTAGCAGACCTGACATGCAGCGGTGGGGGAGGCAATTCAAGTCGTTATGGCCTTGTTAACAGAGCTTTAAGAAGTATTTTGAGCTCACCTTCTGAGTTTACTAGGTCGGCCACAGGGTCTACACTGCTCAGGGATCACGTCACGTAAGCAGGTCGGGAGTTGTTTGACCATGCAATCATCTCATTACTTGACAGCTGCAAATGTGGTATAAAAGCTCCCATCTCACAGCTGTTCACTTACCAAGCTCAGAAACTGTTGCTTACTGCATTTGGAAGACAGATTGAGCTTTATGCAGGTTGCAACTGTTTGGAGCAAACTCTCTGTCCGGTGTCATCTCATTGGAACACCTTTCTCACCATTGACATCGCTTCTGTCATCTCAAGTTCACCTGCCATCTATTACATCAGGATCGCTGCCCTTGAAACTATCTCACCTTGGTCCTCAGAATTCCACCACGATCAGCACCAGCAGCATCAACAACAACACCAACCTTCTCCGCAATCAACTGATGCTGCACAGGACACAGGGCATCAGCACCCAACCACATTGCTGCCTGGGAGGCCAGGGATGGCCTCACCATGGCCAGATTTACTTCACTTGACACTGTGCACCCTGGCTGCACCAGGATGGCACTACCCCACACCAACACCATAAAGCAACCCTACAATGTCCAAGCCATTCCTTTCACACTCATGGCCATTCTGGGGATACCGTTATGTCTCACCATTCACTGCAACTCACTAAGCCACTTCCAAAGCTGCACACAGATCTGTCCAAGAATGCAAAGTGTTGAAAATAAAGGTTTTAATGTCTGACACCACATTAACAGAAATTTTACATGAACATTGCATAAAACACCCAAGTGCTTACCCTTGTGTGTTGTTAGTTGGTATGATTGCACTAGGATGAGTGTGAGTGTGAGATGGGGAAGTGATAATATAGATAGAGAGGGATGGGTGGCGGTGCAAGGCAAGTTGGTGTGAGTAAGGATGTGCAGGAGTAGGGTAGGGAAGGCAGAGTGATGGGGATGTGATGAGTGGTACAGCAGGATGATCTAATGAGAGCATTGAAAGTTTTGCACCAATGCGCCTGGTCCTCCTGATGACATTCCCGCTTGTGCCCTCCTGTGTAATGTCCAATCAGGCTGCATTGGTCTCCTGGGGAGGTCTCTTCCGCCCATTGGAAGGGAAGAGGACCTCCCTGTGTGCTGTGACTCCCTCCATAAGCATATGGAGGGAGTCATGGGAGAGCCTGAGTGCAGCCGTGCAGCTCTGTGCAGTGCTTGTCAGTGTTTGCAGCACCTCAATGCTGTAGAACACTGACAGCAGAACTGTCAACATAAATTCACACATGGTCCCTTTAAGGAAACCGGCTGATGGTGCATCATCAAATTACGTCATCAGACCCAACTCCTTCAGTTGGGAGGCAAATCAGGGGAAAATCATTTTGGACAGCCGGCTGAAGCCAGCAGCAGGGTCGGGACCCGCCACCGATGTCACCCGTCACAGACCCGCTGAGTAGGGGAAATTGTGGCCATTGTTTTTTGACCAATTATGCTAACCTATAAGGAACCTTGGGAGATCCGGATAAAGTAAGCTTCAATGTATGTGAGTTAATGCAAGTGAATAGGGTTGCATTAAGCAATAGAGAACACGAAGGCACGTCTATATTGGGAGGTTTTACCACATCAGTAATTGCTTTGTTATGAGGCATGTGCATGCTTCATGGTTATTTATTGCTATTTGATCCCCTGCTCCCTTTTCAATGATCAGGGAGGAAATTTTAATTGAAGTTTCAAAATTAACTTTTTGGCAATGGTCCAAATCCCTAACTACAGAGTAAAACAAGTTCCAAGTACAGTTTACACTTGGAATGGCAATTAGCTAGACCGGCATTGATCACAACAACAACTGATATTTATATAGCGCCTTTAATGTAATAAAACGTCCCAAGGCACTGCACAGGAGCGTTATCAGACAAAATTTGACAGCAAGCCACATAAGGAGATTTTAGGTGACCAGAAGCTTGGCCAAAGAGGTAGGTTTTAAGGAGCATCTTAAAGGAGGAAAGAGAGGTAGAGAGGTGGCAAGGTTTAAGGAGGGAATTCCAGAACTTAGGGCCTAGGCAGCTTAGGGCTTACAACTAACATTCTTAAAATAAGAAAGATCTGTATTTGGAGCAAAACATTTTACAATGCCGTGACAGACAATTATTACATTGTTACCAAATCAACATTTTTTGAGAAACCATAACTCACTTCTGATTAGCTCCCATATCTGCAAGTCCTGAAATATCTGAATTGCTTTCCGTTATTTAATTGTGCTTGTTAACAAAAGAAAACACGAATAAGGTAAAAATAAAACTGTGACTGTGCCTTCCTTTTGGCAAATGGAACAAGAGCAAGCTTGTTAAAGGGTTAATGTTAAGAATGTAGATTGAATTCCCCACCCCCCTTTGGAGCCTAATGAGCACGTTGCCGTCGCTACCCTTACTGGCAGTAATAGCGCAGTTAGAGGATTAACCCAATGGGAAGTGCTGTTGTGGAGAGAGATTATAACCATATGAAATCGAGCGGCAGAGATTTCTTTCATGGCTACCTAGCACTGCTGTGTGCACTGATATAGTTAGTAATTGAAGGTTTGGACAGACCTAGAAAGACAAAGCCAGGATAGCTGTGAAACATGAGGATTGCTGCCAAATCAGATCTGTACCTGTATCTGAACACTACATGTGACTGAATCCTCAGAAAGAAAGCACAAACGATGGGTGACATTTAAACAATACCGACTTATAATTACACATAAGAGCTTTTCACCATAATGATTCATTATTCTGCTCAGCGGCTGCTGGAACATCAACTACCAACCTTTAACGTGTCTGAAATGGAAATTGCGGCGCATTCTGATTAAGCTTGCCAGGATAATGGAGGGGAAAAAAAACAATAAAATGGGAATGATTCACTCAGTGTTGGCTGCCTTTGTCTCTGGCAACTTGTGGTAATACCTCCAATTTTGCATTTCATTTAACAAGTTTCAGATTTGTGCAAAAAATGTCTGGGGACCCTTTAATTTAATTTAATTTAATTTAACATTATTTTAAAGAGATTGTCTAAGCAACACAAGGGGTCATTTTAAGTGCGGGCGATAGTGTAGAATGGGCGATATCGATTCAGCTGCCCGTTATACATAGAATCGTAGAGTGATACAGCAGAGAAGGAGGCCATTCTGCCCATCGTGCCTCTGCCCCTGCCCTTTCCCCATAGACCTGCAAATTTTTCCCGAACAGATATTTATCCAATTCCAGTTATTATTGAATCTGCTTCCACCACTCTTTCAGGCAGTGCATTCCAGATCATAACAACTCGCTGCGTTTAAAAAAATTCTCCTCATCTCGCTTCTGATTTGATATTGCTACTTTTACACTATTGGAAAAGCCAAATTTGCCCCCAAGCAGTGGTTGGTCATCTGTGTGGTATAACTGGTGATGAACCTGTTCCGGCATGGAAGAAATATTGCTCAATCTTGATGTCTATACTTGTTATCTATATCATGTTTGTAGTGCATGTACTTTGCAGAAGGAGCTATATTCTGCAGCCCCTGTATACTGCAGTACCAGTAGTGACCACCCCTGTATATAAGCCTGTGTAGTAACTTTTGCATAGTAGTTCCAGTTTGTCTCCACTCAGTAAAGACCTGTTGTAACCAACTCCTGCAGTCCGTGTCTCAATTACACACGGACATAATACTGGTGACGAGCAGATCCGAACTTACCTACAGTTCTGCACCACCTCATGGGGATCCATCCCTGAAGCGAAGTTGTTAGATGTAAGAAGTCACACAACACCAGGTTATAGTCCAACAGCTTTATTTGAAATCACAAGCTTTCGGAGCGCTGCTCCTTCTTCAGGTGAAGTGGAGAAATGCATAAAGACACAGCTTATATAGTCAGAGTCTCTGACTATATAAGCTGTGTCTTTATGCATTTCTCCACTTCACCTGAAGAAGGAGCAGCGCTCCGAAAGCTTGTGATTTCAAATAAAGCTGTTGGACTATAACCTGGTGTTGTGTGACTTCTTACATTTGTCCACCCCAGTCCAACTCCGGCATCTCCACACCGAAGTTGTTAGAGGTCGAGGCCAGAAGGAAGAAAGGAAAAAAAGACAAACAGAAGAAACAGGCGTCGACCGTGGGCAACCACCTCTGATTCATCGGAGTTGAAGATTTGCAGGAGAGGCTGTCGAGAGCGGGGCTTGGTTATCCTGTCTATGGTGTTCCAGCTAATCGGGCTGGTGGCAGGTACACTGATCCTTCCTGAGCTGCGGCGGGCTAGAGCTCGATCGGGTGGATTTTCAACGGGGCCAAGCAGCGTTGTCGGGAAGAGGAGAGAGAGAGGGTGGAGCACACAGGGCGCGGCCGGTGCTACGAAGCCGGGCAGCGTACAGACCCGAGAAGAGGGAGGAAAGTGTCCCATAGGGTTGCTCTGACGACGGGAAAATAAAAGAAATTAGAAGCGCAGAAAGCCGCGAGGAGCTGCAGTTTGCCACAGGAACCGCGGAGAGCGGCGTTAGCGCGGGGGGGGGGAAGTGCGCGAAGACCATAGGGCATCGCCATCGAGGCATAAAACACCACCAACAGCGCTAGCAGCAGCGGGGAAGAAGGCAAAGCGCGGGAGGCACCATTTTGTTAAATCGGGGAAGAAGGCAAAGCGCGGGAGGCGCTCTTATGTTCATAAATAGACATTCTTATTATGAACACAGCTAGCTTTTGCTAGACACTTTTATTGAGCACATGTGGACTAGGTACTGTATCTGTAGAGGCTTCCATCTTGACTGTTGCCTTGTGGGTAGCCTAGCCTCATGGGTAATGTAGTCTTAATATATATACAGCTGGGTAGTGTAGTCTTATACATACAGCTATATACAGCTCTACGGCTCCACCTAGTGTCCACTATAGAATGACATGTTATTGATCATTACATCCCCCTTTGAGGTTTAACAAAATCAATATCAATCAACTTTCAAGAAAACAATAAAGATAATATCAGTAACACTTTTGTTAGTGCTCTATAAACATAAACATTTTCAAAACAGTCAACACATTTTCAAAGCTTTACATAGACTTGATCTTTGAGTACAATCAGGCTCTTTTACTTCACGTCTGGATCTTCTCAACACGGGTAAGTCTGAGGTGTCTTCATGAGATTATTCTGGCGGTGAATGACGATGCAGTTGCGGCATTGTCATCAATCTGCTCTTGTATAGATCGAGGTCTCCTTGCGATCTTTGTTTGGAGAGGGTTTCAGTGTTTCCTTCACTCTTCATGCCATAATTCTCAATGTAGTCAATGCACTCTCGAAAAACTGCTGGCAGCTGGATCCCATCATACAGCATAGTCCTCTCAGCAGCCTCGGCTAATGGAACACCAAAGATTGGCCTGAGGGAAGAAGGAGTATCCACCGGAACTGCTTCCTGCTCTGGTGCAGGCTGCTTCTTTTTCTTTTTCTCTTTCCACTGCTTAACAACATCTGCTGCGGTTATATCTTTGGACTTTTTCTCCTTGTGTTTTTCCTCTTTGTGCTTTTCTTTGACCTTAAAGTCTTTTTCTTCTTGGAGAAACTAGGCTTTTTGAAGGCATGGATACCCTTTGGCCTTTTCATCCTTGATGGGCTCTCTGCTTCATCACCTGAGTCATCTGGTCTGCTTATGGCACAGTTTATACAGTAGACTCTCTTGACCAGTTTTAAGTCTTCACAAGCTTTGTCACCTAGTATCTGTAATGATATCAGCAAATAGAGATGGTATTTGCCTGTTCGATTATGATGCCTTAATAGCATGTTCGCATGTATTGATTGCTTGTGCCTGACCAGCAGAGGCCATGTGACCGAGAGAAGCAAGGCAGTTAGTTTGGTTTCAGCTTCGTTCTAGATGCATCACTAGCATAATGGTGTCTCCTGAATGCTGTATAAAGAGTTGAACAGACTTTAGATTAAAAGACATTGGGCTAGAAATTCACTTTGGGCCCGCCAGCTGGCTAGCGCCCAGAAGTTAGCGCTGCGCGCGGAGCCAGTTGCGCCCGTCGGAAATTCAGTTTCTGCGCCCCAAGTCGAAACCGGCCGCTATTCCAGGGTGTGCCCGCCCCCGCTTGGGGCGCTGAAACTGAATTTCGGTGCGCTAGGTGCCGCAGTGCCACCCGCTGCGGAGCGGCAGGCTGCGGTACTGCAGGCCTTCCTCCTTCTCTTAAGGGGGAGGTGCCTGCAATGGGGAGATCGCCACTTGATAGTGCCGGCAAATGAGCCCGGCACCACGGAGAAGTGCCGGGCTCCCGGAAAACAGCCGGCAATGCCGGGGGGGGGGGCTGTGGAGGAGGCCGGGGAAGGAGGTGCAGGCAGGCGGCCGGCGAAAAAGCGGCCGGCCGCACCTCCGCCTTAACTCACCCCACTAAGGCTGCAGGGCGGCCCCGTCTTCACATCGTTGTTTGCGACCGCTGTGGAAGAGGCGGCCGCAACTAAATATGGGGGTCGGGCCGGTAGCAGGGCGGAACCGGGGCACTGCGCACACCGATGACGTCATCGGTGTCGGCGCAGCGCTACTGGCTACCGCCGCCATTACCGCAGCGCTGAATATCAGCGCAAACTCCTCAAGTGGCGCAGAAGCCCTCTTTGGGCGGTAACTGGGCGCAAAGCCCACTGAATTTCTAGGCCATTCTCTTTCATAAATGTCTCGTCATTGAACCCACAAAGAAATCAATAGTATCGAATCAAGTCTTTCAGCCACAACAGAAAACATGAGATGATGCACTTTGTTTTTGACTGTCACTTTGAGTCTGCATACACCTAAGCTATCTATTTTCTGTCCATTTATAGTCCTTCAGTAGTACTGACTTTTTCTGTATTTTGGGCTTTTCCTTCATATTGTTAATGTCACTCATACTGATTAAGTTTGCTTTTGCCCCAGTGTCTAGTTTCAAGGTAACTAATGCTCCATTTACCTGCAGTGGGATCATCCATTTGTCCTCTTTTACTGCATTAACTTTATGTTCAGCATTGTCCATTTCTGAGGGCTGCACATTTTCTGTATCCTTTTTGATATTGTCACATGACACCATTCCTACATAAATTGTCTCACTTAAATCAGTGTCCTCAATTACATTAACTCGTTGCCCTTTCTTAGTTTGTACTTTTGAAAAGCATTGTTTGGCAAAGTGATTCTTTCCATTACACTTTGTGCACATTTTTCCAAACATTGGGCATTGTCTTAACTGGTGTTTGTAACCACAGCGTTTACAATTAAAAATTTCATCCTCCGATTGCTTTTCATTTCAGTTCTGCCCATGTTTCTTCCCCTTATAGGACACAGCACCAACAGCAGCATTATCACTCATTACAATCGCATCATTATTGATTTCTCTGAAAGTCTTCGCGTGCTTTCGAGCTAGCTCGCTGGCTTGGCATATTTTCACCGCATTTTCCAAATTTAGTTCGGTTTCTCTCAACAGACGTTCCCTGACGTTTTTATCATGAATAACAAACACAATCTGGTCACGAATCATGGATGCTTTGAGCTCAGAGAAATTACATGTCTGTGCTTTCAGTTTCAGATCAGTTACAAAGCTATCAAAAGTCTCATTTTGCTGCTGTGTCCGAGAACAGAAGATGTATCTTTCATAGGTCTCATTCTTTTTGGGAGAGCAATGTGCATCACTTTTTTTAGCACATCTTCTAATTTTTTCTCTGTTCTCCTCTGGATTAAATACAAATGTATTAAATACCTCTATCGCCTGTGGGCCTGCAACCGTAAGCAGCAACGCTATCTTCCTTGCGTCTGGCTTTGTACCGAATCCGATGGCTGCAATGTAGAGTTCGAATTGTTGTTTAAAAGTCTGCCAATTGTAGTCGAAAGTTCCTGTGAGTTTCAAACGCTCTGGTGACTTCAAATTCTCCATTTCGCTTTTCACAATTTTCAGCAGATCTTCACCACCCTGGTACCATCTTATGTTCATTAATAAATAGACATTCTTATTATGAACACAGCAAGCTTTTGCTAGACACTGTTATTGAGCACATGTGGACTAGGTACTGTATCTGTAGAGGCTTCCATCTTGACTGTTGCCTTGTGGGTAGCCTAGCCTCATGGGTAATGTAGTCTTAATATATATATACAGCTGGGTAGTGTAGTCTTATACATACAGCTATATACAGCTCTACACAGCTCTACGGCTCCATCTAGTGCCCACTATAGAATGACATGTTATTGATCATTACAGGCGCCATCTTAGATTTCCAAGATGCCGAAGACTGGCAATATCACTGCCTTCGATAATGCAATAGAAGACTGGACCACGTATGTGGAAAGAGTCGCAGTATATTGCAAGGCAAACGAAGTAGCCGATGAGAAAAAGGCATCGGTACTACTAAACTTAATGGGCGCAAGAACGTATGGCCTATTGCAGAACCTGATCACTCCAGCCAAACCGATGGCGAAGAGTTTTAACGAAATTGTTGATATCCTACAGGAACACCTAAATCCTACACCGCTGCTGATAGCAGAAAGATTTAAATTCCACAGGAGAAATCAGCATAAAGATGAGAGCAATGCTGATTACCTTACGGAACTATGCAAGCTATCAAAGCACTGCCAGTTTGGAGCAGGACTGACAGATACTCTACGGGACAAATTTGTCTGTGGACTCCTGAGTGAAGGAACCCAGAAGAGGTTACTCTCGGAGAAAGCGCTGACGCTAGATAAGGCTTTCAGCGTGGCAGTATCGTACGAAGCAGCAGCAAGGGGAGCTGCGGAAATACAGCAAAAGCCACAGGAATACGGCACCCACGAAATGACACGGGGATTTGAAAAATGTTACCGATGCGGCAGAACAACCCATGACCAGAAGGACTGCTGGTCCAAGGACAAAATATGCAGGCAATGCGGAAAGATGGGACACATTGCACGAGTTTGCAGGTCTGGGAAGAAGACCAGCGACAACAAAAAGGCTACTAAGGAACAGTACAGGAAAGTACAAAAGATGACGGACAGTAGTTCCGAAGACCAGAAGAGCGATAGTGAATCTGGGAACAAGAGACTAAGCTGTCTCAAACTTCACAATGTAATCGCAAAAGCGGATCACCGAACCATGTGGGTCACCCTCACGATAGGGTCCCAAGTCAAAATGGAATTGGATACAGGATCAGCCCTGACCATCATGAATCGATGAGACTACGAGCGGCTATTCTCACACATACCCTTGAAAGAGACATCCATTGTCTTGAAGACGTATACGGGGCTGAAAGTATACCCCAGAGGGAAAATAAGGGTGCCTGTCGAATATTACGGCAAGGAAATACAGAAATTGTATCTGTACATACTGCAAGATGGTGGACCACCGTTATTGGGACGTGAATGGATCAGAAAGATAAGTTTAGACTGGCACTCCATTCAGGCACTGACGGTGGCTGGTTAAAAGGATGACGACATCCTAGTGACAGGTGAAGATGACAGTGAACACCTTGCCAACCTAGAGCAGGTGCTCACTAGACTAAGAGAACGTGGGCTATGAGCCAATCGTCCTAAGTGCGAGTTTTTTAAGAAACAGATATCGTATTGTGGCCACGTGATTGATGAAGAGGGGTTACATAAGTCCCCTGACAAAATTGAAGCAGTGGTTAAGGCTCCAGCACCTGAAAATGTGTCGCAACTGAGGTCATTCCTCGGATCGGTGAATTACTACCATAAGTTTTTGCCGAATTTGTCCACAATTCTGCACCCACTGAATGCCCTACTACAAACTGGAGTAGAATGGAAATGGAGCGATGAATGTAAGCGGGCCTTTCAGAAGAGTAAAGACCTAATCACTTCAAGAGATGTATTGGCTCACTACAACCCATCACTACCGATAAGACTGGTGTGTGATGCGTCTCCCTACGGCATTGGAGCGGTACTGTCACATAAATTCCTTGATGGTTCACAGAGGCCGATAGCTTTTGTGTCACGCTCGTTAACTTCAGCCGAGCGTAACTATGCCCAGATTGACAGAGAGGCCCTCAGCCTGGTGTGGGGGGTGAAGAAGTTCAATCAATACCTGCACGGTCAGAAATTTACTCTACTAACTGATCATCAACCTCTTGTCTCCATTTTCAACCCTCAGAAGGGCGTTCCGATAATGACAGCACAACGGCTACAGAGGTGGTCCCTTTTCCTAGGGGCACACCAATATGACATCGAGTACAAAGGAACTAAACAGCATGGGAATGCTAATGGATTATCTCGCCTACCGTTGCCGACGGTGGAAGAAGCACCTGCAGTGGATCCAGTGGAGATATTCCACTCGACCATAGCCGAATGTCTCCCTGTGACGAATGCAAACATAGAAAAAGAAACACGAAATGACCCGACACTCTCCTGGGTCTATGATTTAACGGTGAAGGGATGGCCAGCACATGGTGAACCACTGCTGCCAGCATTCTCGCCGAGAAGAGAACAGCTGTCAGTGTGCAGAGGAACCTTGATGTGTGGATCCAGAGTAGTAATTCCACCCAAATTGAAGGATAGAGTGCTCAATGAGCTTCATGAGGGTTATCTGGGAGGGGTAAGAACTTAGCCAGAGCGTTTGTGTGGTGGCCGGGAATCAATAGAGAAATCGAAGAGATGACCAAGAGCTGTACAGGATGCCAGAAGGTCCAAAACGCCCCACCACAAGCCCCTCTACATCCATGGGAGTGGCCCTCATCTCCATGGCAAAGGGTGCACATTGATTTTGCTGGTCCATTTATGGACTCGATGTTTTTGCGGTGGATGCACATTCAAAGTGGCCAGATGTAATAAAAATGTCCTCAACCACCACAGAAAAAACTATCTCAGTCTTACGAACCATATTCGCCAGAAATGGGCTGCCTGAACAGATTTGCTCCGACAATGGACCACAGTTTGTGTCTGAAGAGTTCCGGAGGTTCTTAAAGAACAATGGTGTTAAGCATTACACATCCACCCCATATCATCCAGCCACCAATGGATTGGCTGAGAGGTTCGTTCAAACATTCAAGAAGGCTATGAAGGCAATGTGTAATGAAGACATACCCCTACAACACAAGGTGGATAACTTCTTGTTTGCCTACCGGAATGCGACACATGCATTTACCAACCAAACTCCAGCCATGATGTTCTTCAATCGAAGACTACGATGCCGCTTGGATTTGGTTAAGCCAAACATCAGAAGAGATGTGGAGAACAGGCAGTTTCAGAATATGAATGAAAGGCCGACCAGGAGTTTTAAGATAGGTCAACCAGTTTTGGCCCGGGACTACCGCACAGAGAAATGGCAGCCAGGAACGATCTGCACACGGCAAGGACCCCTAATGTATACCGTGGATGTTGGCGAGAGCATTGTGAGACGCCATGCTGACCAGATTCTAGAGTCACTGGAAAACGTCAATTCCACACCGCGATCCGATACACCTGGTGATGAAACCGAAGTACCAATTGCATCTACCTCAGAATCGGTGATATTGGAAGCAGACGAACCAAACAACGACATTGATCCCGAATCAACTTTGCCAGAAGAACCTGATACCCCAAAGAGGCGTTATCCAGACAGAATCAGGAAGCCTCCTCAAAGACTGAACTTATAATTGCTTAACTTCAGTTAATGTATCTAGCAACTGTAATTGTAAATATGTTATTTAATTATTAATCGAATGTTATGTACTGTTTAGCTAAAAGGGGAGGAATTGTAGTGTATGTACTTTGCAGAAGGAACTATATTCTGCAGCCCCTGTATACTGCAGTACCAGTAGTGACCACCCCTGTATATAAGCCTGTGTAGTAACTTTTAGTTCCAGTTTGTCTCCACTCAGTAAAGACCAGTTGTAACCAACTCCTGCAGTCTGTGTCTCAATTACACACGGACATAATAATGTTGACTTGTGAGGTCAACCCAATACTGTTTATCAACAATGAGGAGAGTTACCCTGTCTTAATGAACTGGTAATAGTTGCTTGATATCATCTTACAGGTGTCTCAGTAGGTGGGCCTGAGCTATACAGAGCAGAAAGGCCCCAGTTTTCACCTCTAGTCTGTACTGAGTTAGGTCATAACTGCCAAGATTCGTTCTAAGGTGAAGAATCAGCTTGGTTTCTGACTCTGAGCTACAACCAGTGAATCCTGCTGGACAGTGCACATATTTAGATCAGGGAGAGCACAGAATCAGGCCTGGTGATTGTCATAGGAACATAGCAACATAGGAACAGGAGTAGGGCATGCTCCGTCATTCAATTAGATCATGGCTGATCTGCATCTCAACTCCATTTACCCACCTTTATTCCATACGATACCCTTACCTAACAAAAATCTATCAATCTCAGTCTTGAAAACTCCAATTGATCCCTAGAGTCCACAGAGGGAGAGCTTTCCACATTTCCACTACCCTTTGTGTGATAAAGTGCTCCCTGATTTTGATCCTGAATGTCCTAGCTCTACTTTTAAGATAACGTCACTTTTTTTATTCTCCCCCATGGGAGGAAATAGTTTCTCCATATCTACCTTATCAAATCCTTTTAACATTTTAAACACCTTGACCACCTTGAATATTAAGGAAATCAAGAGGATATGGGGATAGTGCAGGAAAGTGGAGATGAGGTAGAAGATCAGCCATGAACTTATTGAATGGTGGAGCAGGCTCAAAGGGCCAAATGGCCTCCTCCTGCTCCTATTTCTTATGTTCTTATGACCACAATAACCCTAACCCCAACCCTCCATCTCCTATCCTGGTCCCTCCCCCGCATACTCTGCTGACATGCACTATGTAGGGCCACACATAAATAATGACCTTTTGGGTGAGACAGCAGAAGATGCAAGTGCCTGTGAAACCATATTCTAGCAGCATAATTCTGCACCTTCAGAAACAAGAGTGAAAAGAAAACGTACTGCTACTGGAATGAGATAACAGCTGAGAAACAGTCAAAGTACCAACAATGCCCTTTCCCCAGTCTCCTTAATGAATTATGATGCACATCATATCTCTTGGCACATAATGCATGAGTCAGTGTTCAACTGTATTAATGATGTCTGTGATAGTGCCAGCATAATAAGTTAGCTAATTAGTCAAACAAGTGTTCTAATTAATGAACTCTACAGAGTTTCTTTGCATTTCAGGGCAGCTTAGATGCCGAACTTTCTAATACAGCCTGGCAATGTGGCATTTTGGATTAATTAGGAGGTTTGGGGGTGCATTTATTAGCACTACATTTCAAGATTTTATTACATTTTGGATAATTGTGGGGTTGGCGGGGGGTGGGCGTGGATGCAGAGCAACACAGCATTTAGAAATGGTTTTGCACTGCTTTTAAGCATAAATTTACAGTAAATATAGATACTTATTGGTATAATATCAATGGGTGAAGTAACAGCTGCATGAAAGAGAAAGCAACCAGCATTATATTTATTATTTGGGCTGATCAATTCCCTTTGGTCTCAAACCCATTTCCTGTATCACAAGTATGACATTATATGGCCCAATTTTCAGTCGATCAGAACACCAAGAAGGTCAAAGTGTACAACACAAGGAGCTGGAGAGTCCCAAGTGGAAAGCCTGCAATGTTTTTCAATTTGTATTTTTCTGCCTGCTTGTCAGCAATGACAAATACAGCCAAGTTCCCCTCAGTTTAATTAATAATGTTTCCGAATAAGTTATTAATCACGTCACCATTAGCTCCAAAGATATGGGACAGAGATAGGCTCATCTGCTCCGTGTGGTTTAAGGCTGTCTAAAAGTGATTGATAGAACATTGGAAAAGGTCAGACCTAGCCAAAAGAAACCTCCAACAACAGGTATTATGTTAGCAGGTATGACATTTCAAAAAACACTCCCATGGTGGCATAACTCAGTGAAAGTGCTGGATCGTTACAGTAAATTTTCCATGGTGTGTTTTGATTGAAGAGGGCCACTTTAGTCCTAGGCAGTACTTGACATTTGGCGTCTGTGTTTTCAAATATCGCCACTTTTAACCTCCAGTTGGTTAAGCAGTTGGGGACCATACAGCTGCAAGCAGTCACCACCCCTCTCATCTTCTACAGGGAAAAATGATATTTCTAAAGGGCCTTTCCGGAGCCAGTCTGGATTGAGTCCGACTTGGACTTGTTGAGCTCGATTTTAATAGCCCTTTGGAGGCGAGTCGGCAGCCAAAATCGGAAAAAATGGCTTCAGACGCCCAGCCTGCCTCCATCCCACCCCCACCCGATTTTCGTGTCTGGTCAGCCGCTCCCAAACTGACCCAACTGGAACCGGTGAGACAGGTAGTTAAGGCAGTTTTGGACTCATGGGGAATCGAGGGATATGGAGATCGGGCGGGAAAGTGGAGTTGATTTCGATGATCAGCCATGAGCTTATTGAATGGCGGAGCAGGCTCGAGGAGCCATAGGGCCTACTCCTGCTCCTAATTCTTATGTTCTTAACTGCCTTGCTAATACTATTTTCATAGTGGTTTCCCATTTTCGTGCTTCTGGCTCCTGTTTCCCATCTTGTCAGAAACACGCCACCTGCAAGGAGACGAGTTTCTCGATGACATGATTTGTAGTCATTGGTGCAGCTCTTTAAAAACGCTCCTGTAACATGGCTGACATTCAAATGCAACAACTTTGCTGTTGGAGGTTTGGGATAAGATTTTGCAAATCTACTGACCTTGTGACTGTTCAAGCTGACACCCATCTGCAGTGTAACCTGAATGGAATAATTTCAGGCCACTGTGACTGTGCGCTTGCAAGCTTCTTGCCTCAAATTAAATCTATAGCAACGGGATGGGAACCATTTATGTCCTCTCATCCTGGTCATCATAATCAGAAGAGCAGCAGCCATGTGACTCAGCGCAGATCTTCCTCGGAAGAAGAGGAGGAGGAAGAGGAAGAGAAGGATGGGTGCGCCTTGCGTGCCCTGTTCTGACCAATGCAGCATCCCTCCAGTTCACTGCTGCCCGTCAAGCAGGGTATGCACACTACCATGCCACATTCGCATAAGCTTACTCGTCAACCATAGGTGGCTACCATATGACTCTCTAATTGAATGCGACCTTCCTCCAATGTCATACATCATCTCTGCTATAACCAGTTCTTTCCTATCACTTTCACCATCAGTATTACAAATATAAGTTGCCCTGAGCCCTCAATGCGCTTTTGCCATTTCCCAGAACACACAGGCCACACATTTAACTGTTTGTCATAATTTTTCTTTACAACAGTGACAAAAGGATCACAATGCAAGTACAAGCAGAAAAATAATGACAAAACACGCCTTGTGACTATATGTGCTTTATCTTTCTCTTACGTGTGCTTCTACATGGTGCTTCCCCTGTGGCTTCAGCAGATGTAGAGGAAACTTGCTGACAAGGATGCTGTACCTGCTTAGATGCCTTTGGCGGGCATCCTCTGGGTTTGGGAGCCTGGGAGGGCTCTTCAACAGTCTGCTCTTCCTGCGGCTGTGCAGGGGCTGAAACGGCCATCTCAGTTGACTCTGCAAAGTGCGTCTCTGAGTGAGGGCTCCTCAGTGGCATGGTTGTGTGAGCACTTGGAGAGAAGCCCACACTTCCTTGTAGCCTGCCACCAACATCCCTCTCATCGGTCAACTGCACCTCAGTGCTGGCAAGTGGCTGGAGAGCACCTTGCTGCATATCAGGGGGGCCATGAGGACCCGTATCTGCACTGGCAGTCCTCATAATAAGAATGTCCATGAAGCTCTGGTCTCTCTGCTCAATAGCTGCCCATCTCTCCTCCAGAGATGACAATCAATTTTGAACACTCACCTTTCCACTGAGGTAGCCAGCCTATCCATGGAAGTGCATTCATGTGCCATTGCCTCTACCAAGGCAGTGCTGATGTTACAGATGGACTCATCCATTCTGTCCACACTTGCACTTACCCTGGAGGCAAACCCTTCCAGACACTCCTGCACTTGTTCCTGTATTTCCCAAACCGCTCTTTTTCTGGATGGCCGCAGAGGCACAGCATCTACATGCAGTTGAGCAGAGCTAGGAGATTCTTGCGACCTCCGATGAGGACTCCCCACTGCTGTCGCTGTCTCCACCATCTGTGAGCTGTGATAGACCAGATGGCAACACTACTCTTAGTCGCGAGGGCCCCGCGTATCTGCGCTGGTGCTGGGTGCGCTGAGTCCTGGTGACGCTGCTCCCTCAGAGGCTTCAGGTTCCTCTGAGGAGTCGTCTGGCTGTTCATCCTGGACAGTGGGGAGGGGGGCGCTCAACGGTCCTGTGGGCGATTAAAGGCATGAGTTAGACATCTGATATTGATGTAGCAGACAAATCCTTTTATGCAGATGACACAAAGCAATTCTCTAAGAACATCATATGCCATTGCAGTTGTTGTGTATTTTGAATGTTGTATTTGAATTGTCCCACATAGCTTACCATAGTTATGATGTGCAATGCACTATAGGAAATAGAGTGCATGAGGTTGAGAAGATTCTCTGAAAAGTGATGGCTGTTAACTGAACTCTGTCTCCTGGGTACTCTTTTAATTGTTATACAAGCAAGGTTATTAAACTCTTGAGATTTAACAAAAGTGGCGACGAGGACGTCTGAACATGCATGGCTCTGCTGTGCGGAAGATAGTCGGGTTTTATGTGTTTAAAACTGTTATTTTTGCCGTGGACAGTTAATTAAATTGAGGCTGGCTCGAGGATAAAGGAGCTTGCAATGGCGAGAAGACGAGATGGCGTATAAGGTACTAACGACTTGAGGAAGGGGAGGAAAAGCAGTGAGTAAATCGGGAAGGACATTTATTCAACTGTGAAACAATCTGTGAATTGAAGCACTAAATAACTGATAGTGATTTTAGTTGAGTTCAACATTGGAAGGATCCTTAGTGAATGATAATTAGGAGCCTGAGAGAAGGAAAATGGCTGGAATTATCGGTAACATTGAACCGTTTGATGAGAATGTCGAACAATGGAGCTCATACACAGAACGATTTGAATACTTCACATAAGCAAATGACATTGGAGGGAACAAAGTAGTACCTACATTGTTAAGTGTGATGGGACCAAAGACTTTCAATCTTTTGTGTACTTTAGTGCATCCAGATAAACCAGGGACTAAACAATATAGCGAAATTGTGGAGATACTAAAAGGGCATTTTTCACCCAAACCCCTAGTCATAGCTGAGAGGTTTAGGTTCCACAGGCGTAACCAGGAAGAAGGAGAAACAATGACCATGTTTGTAGCTGCACTAAGAAGACTATCAAAGCACTGTGAGTTTAATGACGTGCTAAATGATACTATAAGAGACAGGCTAGTGTTTGGTATGAGAACTGAAGCCATACAGAAGAGACTATTAATGGAGAGTAATCTGACTCTACAGAAGGCCATTGAAATCCGTATTTCCATGGAATTGGCAGCTAAGGAAGCTCAACAGTTGGGTGCAACAGAAAAAGTGCACAAAGTAAGAACAGAGAGCCAAGGGCCATGCTTCTGTTGTGGCAAAACAGGGCATCTTGCGTCTGCATGCTGGTGTGTGGACATGGATTGCCACAGCTGTGGTAAAAAGGAACATATTCAGCGCGCATGCAGAAATAAAAAGGACACAGAGAAAACGTCAAAGATGGACGGAAGAAAAAAACATTCAGACAAAAGATAAAGAAGCATGTCTGCTCTGTAGAACAGGACAAAACAGAGGCAAGTGACACTTCAGAGGAGGAACTATCACTGAACGTGCTGACTATAGCTGGGGATTCGCATGGCTACTGGGTCTCACCCTTGCTAGAGGGGCAGCCTGTGCGAATGCAGATCGATACCGGGACAGCAGTATCTCTTATGTCAGACAGTCTACAAAAAGACATTAAAGCACCTTCCACTTCAGCCAGCTAACATAGCGTTAAAGACATATACTGGTGAAAGAGTAACTGTGAGAGGTATCACTGAGGTCACAGTTCAGTTGAATGGACAAACTAGGAAGTTACCACTCTATGTAGTTAAAGGAGACTACCCCTCCCTGCTGGGACGTTCGTGGATGGAGAGAATAAAATTAGACTGGTCATCAGTCTACATGATGTCACACAATGATCCAGGCTTACCCACCATCTTAAAGAAATATGCAGAAGTCTTTAATGGAGAACTGGGTAGCATGAAAGATATTACTGTGAAGCTTTGTATTAAGCAGGATAGCAAACCCAAGTTCATGAAGGCACGACCCGTACCTTATGGCCATCAGACCAAAAGTCGAGGCTGACTTAGAAGCCCTAGTTGAAGGCGGAGTACTAGAACCAGTCAGCGTGAGTGAATGGGCAACGCCCATCGTACCAGTGCTCAAGGGTGAAGTTAGGATATGTGGAGATTTTAAAGTAACTGTTAACCCTGTATTGTCAGTGGAGAAATATCCGCTCCCCCATATTGATGATTTGTTTGCGGGACTTGCTGGGGGCCAGAAGTTTAGCACAATCGACCTCTGTCAAGCCTACCTGCAAATGCATGTGGATGAACAGTCACGAGAAATGCTAACTATTGTGACGCACAAGGGCCTATTTAGGTATCGTCGACTTCCTTTCGGAATTACATCAGCACCAGCGCTTTTCCAATGTGCTATGGACCAGATCCTTAGTGGCTTGCTTGGAGTCCAGTGCTACTTAGATGATATCTTAGTTACTCGGTGTGATGACCAAGACCATCTGTGTAACTTGGACACAACACTACAGAGACTGAGGGATTACAGACTCAGAGTTCGCAGGGATAAATGCAATTTTTTTCAGGCATCAGTTGAGTACCTCGGTCATGTGATCGATGCCACAGGCCTTCACAAGGCACCGTCCAAGACCAAGACAATCGTGGATGCCCCAACACCTGAAAATATCAGCCAGCTGCGTTCTTTTCTAGGGTTACTGAACTACTATGGACGGTTCATACCGAACCTAGCCTCGATGCTGAGGCCGCTGCATTGGTTGCTATGTAAAGACAAGAAGTGGGAATGGACTAACAAGTGCCAGGAGGCGTTCATGACAGCAAAGGACACGCTCCTGAAGTCAGAGGCTTTGACGCATTTTAACCCTTCATTACCAATACAGTTAGCTTGCGCTGCGTCGTCATATGGTGTGGGAGCGGTCGTTTCTCATATCATGCCAAACAGAGAAGCGAAGCCGATAGCATTCGCATCTAGGACTTTGAACAGAGCTGAAACTAACTACGCCCAAATAGAACGAGAAGCACTGAGCATCGTTTTTGGCGTTCGCAAGTTTCACCAATATTTGTACGGGAGACAGTTCACCCTACTAACAGATCACCGCCCTCTCACGACCATCTTCGGGCCACATACAGGGATTCCGTTAGTTGCTGCGAGCAGAATGCAAAGGTGGGCGCTGCTGTTGTCTGCACACACATTTGACATTAGATATGGTAAGTCCGACCTGCACGGCAACGCCGACAGTCTTTCCAGGTTGCCGCTGCCTGTCACTAAGCCTATGACGCGTATCATGGACATCTGCTATTTTAGGCAGGTGGAGAACGCGCCTGTTACTTCGACACAGGTCAGACGAAACACCAGAAATGATCCAATGTTGTCTGCAGTGCTGGACATTATCGTCAGGGGCAAGCTTGACAGCGATGACCCAAACCTGAAACCATTTCTCTTAAGGAGAAACGAACTGTCAGTGCAGTCTGGATGTTTGCTGTGGGGGAGGAGAGTGGTTATTCCACCATCGCTATGGAAACCAGTGTTACAGCAATTGCACTCTGGACACTGCGGAATGGTTCGTATGAAAGAAATAGCGAGGAGCTACTTCTGGTGGCCGGGTATGGATGGACAGATTGAGGACAAAGCTAAAACCTGTTCCTCATGTCAGAGAGTTCGTAATGTGCCACAGCTTGCACCTCTTCACCCCTGGGACTTTCCGGAGGAAGCATGGCACCGCATTCATGTAGACTTTGCAGTTCCATTCGAGGAGAGAATGTTTCTAGTGGCTGTTGACGCACTCAGTAAGTGGCCAGAGGTTGTTATGATGAGGTCCACCACCACTGAGAAGACCATCGAGAAGTTAGGTGAGGTGTTCAGCCGATTTGGATCTCCGATGCAACTTGTCTCAGACAACGGTCCACAGTGGGTGTCACAAGAAATGGCTACATTCCTGCAAGTGAATGGCGTACAACATATCGGGGCTTCACCGTACCACCCTCCGACCAATGGTCTAGCTGAGAGGTTTGTGCAGACCATGAAACACTCTCTAAAGGCATCGCAAGGCCAGGGAACGCTTCATCAGCGCCTGAATAGTTTCCTGTTGAGTTACAGGAAAACACCACATGCGACCACAAAAGCATCACCTGCCACTCTACTGCTCAAAAGAGAGCTACGAACCTGCTGAAACCGCCAAAGGTGAAAGACGTGATACAGTATCAGCAGGACAAGCGGATCAAGCGACGTTAACAACACTCCAAAGACAGAGTCTTCAGTCCAGGTGAACATGTGTTGGCACGGAACTACAGTGGTGGACCTAAGTGGGTTCCTGCTACTGTCATTGCACAGACTGGTCCAGTATCCTACACTGTACAGACACCCAAGGACATTGTCTGGAAGAGACACACCGATCAGCTTCTACGAAGTGCAGCAACACCCACTGAACCACCAACAGCAGTTTATCTGCCATTGGGTGACGCTGTGGGTCATCTGCCTTCTACACCAAGAGGCTCACCTTCTGAGGAAGCAGCCACTTCAGACCCTATCTCATCAGCAAGGGAGACCTGTATACAGGCACCTCAGCCGCCTACACCTGTGTTGACGTCACCTGTGAGAGATAATGAACTGGAGAGCCAGGTTGACCGCCGGTATCCTACCAGAGAGCGGCGGGCCCCTATACGTTTGAACTTATAGTTCAGAGGCTTACCCTTTATCTGGGGCAGAATAATCCCCATGGTTATAGCCATGGTTGGAGGAAGTCTACCCTCACTCCCAGTTTATTGTGTTTTAAAAATGTTGTGGTTCTATTGGGACACCTAATGTAAGAGGGGAGGAGATGTTGTGTATTTTGAATGTTGTATTTGAATTGTCCCACATAGCTTACCATAGTTGTGATGTGCAATGCACTATGGGAAATAGAGTGCATAAGGTTGAGAAGATTCTCTGAAAAGTAATGGCTGTTAACTGAACTCTGTCTCCTGCGTACTCTTTTAATTGTTATACAAGCAAGGTTATTAAACTCTTTAGATTTAACAGCAGTCAATCACTAAATGTCAATGAGAGGGATGAAACTTTATTCTGTGACCAGCTTCGTCAAGTGCGCTCGTCTCTCCATCGCCCACTTCCAGATCCTTGCCACCTCCGACAATTTTGTGCACAGCCTCCTCAGCACTTGTCAGCGTTGCAAGGATTGGTGTACCTCCTCCAGTCAGTGCTCTCTCCCTCTTATTGTGGGCTATCTTTTCCTGCATGGAGGGACACAAGCGGAGTTTCAACCACAGTGATGGCATGAGTGTAAAGAATCCCTAACATAGATGATTTGAGGGAGAACAAGATGGAGTGAGGTGCCAAGAGGAAGCTAGCTCCCTGTGCATTGTTAGTTGTTGTCAATGCATAACCGTAAGAGCGAGTCTAAGGGGTGCATAGGCAGGATGGTGAAGTGATGCAGTACAGAGACAGAGATGGATAGGTAAGTGTGCAAGGGAACTAAGGGTAAGGTGGGATGTGGAGGAGCAGGCTTACAAAGCAGTGTGCTGGTGATGAGAAGAGAAGGGAAGCAGATTGAAGGTAATTGTGATGGGATACTCACTTTTGATGATCGCAGAAGGTCATTACGCCGTTTCCGGCACAGGATCCATGTGCATGAACACACGGACCTTGCGCTGGCCTCATCAGTAATGCATAGCCAGACTGTCTTGCTCTGCTGAGGAGGCTTCCTCCGGCCATCTGGAGGGAAGAGAATCTCCCTGCACCCTCTTACAGCCTCAACAAGAGCATGGAGGGACTCATCATTGAAGCATGGAACTACCTTGCCTCTGGAAACACTCATTGTAGTTCTCACAAATTCACACACCATCAGAATCCAGAACACACAGGCTCAGGCTGAATGGGACCATTAAAAGCAGATGCAATGATGACGTCATCAAAGGCGGCTAACAGACCCGATCGCACTCACTGGACCGGCCAGCGCTCCCCAATGAAGTTAACCAGGTCATTGAATTAAAATTGGAAAAGCACAGCTGATCCCGTCGGAAGTGACTCCGGAACCTGCCCACCATGCATACATAAGAACATAAGAAGTAGGAGCAGGAGTAGGCCATACGGCCCCTCGGGCCTGCTCCGCCATTCAATAGGATCATGGCTGATCCGAACCTAGACTCACGTCCACTTCCCTGCCCGCTCCCCATAACCCTTAATTCCCTTATCAGCTAGGAAACTGTCTATCTCCGTTTTAAATGTATTTAATGTCACAGCTTCCACAGCTCTCTGAGGTAGCAAATTCCATAGATTTACTACCCTCTGAGTGAAGAAGTTTTTCCTCATCTCAATTTTGAAATGGCAGCCCCTTATTCTAAGATTATGCCCCCTAGTTCTAGTCTCACCCATCAGTGGAAACATCCTCCCCGCATCCACCCGATCAAGCCCCCTCGCAATCTTATATGTTTCGCTAAGATCGCCTCTCATTCTTCTGAATTCCAATGAGTAGAGGCCCAACCTACTCAACCTTTCCTCATAAGTCAACCCCTCATCGCCGGAATCAACCGAGTGAAGCTTCTCTGAACTGCCTCGAGAGCAAGTATATCTTTTCTTAAATATGGAAACCAAAACTGGACGCACTATTCCAGGTGTGGCCTCACCAGTACCCTGTATAACTGCAGCAAGACTTCCCTGCTTTTATACTCCATCCCCCTTGCAATAAAAGCCAAGATTCCATTGGCCTTCCTGATCACCTGCTGTACCTGCATACTAACCTTCTGTGTTTCATACACCAGGACCCCCAGATCCCTTTGTACTGTAGCACTTTGCAGTTTCTTTCCATTTAGATAATAACTTGCCCTTTGATTTTTTCTGCCAAAGTGCATAACGTCACACTTTCCAACATTGTTTTCCATCTGCCAAATTTCTGCCAACTTATTAGCCTGTCTATGTCCTTTTGCAGGTTTTTTATGTCCTCCTCACTCACTGCTTTCCCTCCCATCTTTGCATCATCGGCAAACTTGGATATGTTGCACTTGGTCCCCTCCTCCAAATCGTTAATATAGATTGTAAAGAGTTGGGGTACCAGCACTGACCCCTGCGGAACACCACTCGTTACTGAATGCCAACCCGAGAATGAACCATTTATCCCAACTCTTTGTTTTCTGTTAGATAGCCAATCTTCCACCCATGCCAGTATATTACCCCCAATCCCGTGATTTTTTATCTGGTGCAGTAATCTTTTGTGTGGCACCTTGACAAATGCCTTTTGGAAGTCCAAATACACCACATCCACTGGTTTCCCTTTATCCACCCTGTTTGTTACGTCCTCAAAGGATTCAAGCAAATTTGTCAAACATGACTTCCCCTTCATAAAACCATGCTGACTCTGTCTGACTAAATTATGCTTATCCAAATGTCCTGTTACTGCTTCCTTAATAATAGACTCCAACATTTTACCAACCACAGATGTTAGGCTAACTGGTCTATAGTTTCCTGCCTTTTGTCTACCTCCCTTTTTAAATAAGGGTGTTACATTAGCAGTTTTCCAATCTGCTGGGACCTTTCCTAAATCCAGGGAGTTTTGGAAAATTACCACCAATGCATCCACAATCCCTACCGTTACTTCTCTCAAGACCCGAGGATGTAAGCCATCAGGTCCAGGGGATTTAGCCGCCTTAAGTCCCATTATCTTACCGAGTACCACCTCCTTAGTGATTTTAATCGTGTTTAGCTCCTCCCCCCCCCCCCCATAACCCCCTGTTTGTCCAGTGTTGGGATATTTTTAGTGTCCTCTACTGTAAAGACTGATACAAAATATTTGTTCAGCGTATTTGCCATCTCCATGTTCCCCACTACTAATTGCCCGGTCTCGTCCTCTAAGGGACCAACATTCACTTTAGCCACCCTTTTTCTTTTTATATAACTGTAGAAACTCTTGCTATCTGTTTTTATATTTTTTGCTAGTTTACTTTCATAATCTATCTCCCCTTTCTTAATTAATCTTTTAGTTATTCTTTGCTGGCTTTTAAATGCTTCCCAATCTTCTATCCTCCCACTAGATTTGGCTACTTTATATGCCCTTGTTTTCAGTCAGATACTATCCTTTATTACTTTACTTAGCCACGGATGGCTGTCTTTTCCTTTACGCCCCTTTTTCCTCAGTGGAATAAATTTTTCTTGAAAACCCGACTCCAAGCCACCTCAGTAAATAAAATCGCTGCCGTTCAGACATTGGTTGCAACTGTCCCTGTGGAAAATTAGAGTAAGCTTGAACGAAGGGACAAAATATCTACCGGCATTCCCAATGCGTCATGAAGTCCCTCGCGCCACCCCCCTCACCTAAGTAACTGGTGAGAGGCTGGTCCCAGGCTGCGACCTCCTGCCACCCGAAATCCTACTCCCGGCCCAAAGCTGGCCTGGTTTGAGTGGTTCATCGAGAAAATTTAGGGAAATGAGATCCGCCCGTTAGGATAGGCTGGGCCTCCACGTCTCCGGACACCCGGGTTGTGTGCCCGCTTTGGGGCTCACATGCACTGCCCCTCCCCCTTTAAAACTGGGACAACAGAACTTTACACCACAGAAGGAAGGCACTGCACCAGTTCGGGGCCTCTGGAGCAGCTCCCAACTTATTCCCATTGCCTCGCACTTCCACTGACAAATGGTGCCTATCTGAAACGCTAACTCATCTTTTCTTTTGATGGTTGCTGATGCTGCGTATTTCCGGCACTTTCTATTTATTTCTGGATTTTCATCCTTGGCTTTTTTTTTCTCTTTTGATCTCGCAGGGCTGTCACTGCTTGCACTGTAACGTTGTTAAATTTGAATTGTACATTCGAAGTTTGAAATCCAAATTGACTGTGGCACTTTTTTTCTGCTTCATGCAGGAGTCACTGTTCCCTCACACAAGCTGTAAGTTGGAATATCTTCGCTTACTGGGAGGGTGAGAGATAAACTGTTGCAATCAATCGATGGCTGAGAACCATTAAATTCTCAAATCGCACAATCACCTCTCATGCACACCTCAGTGAGAACACAGGGTCAATTTGGACGGCCTAACGGTCTCAAAATCGGGGTTTGGTAGCCTTACCGCCCCATTAACACCAATGGTGCGGCCAGCTCCATTATGAAAAAAGGGGCCTCCCACCGAGTTTCCAAAGCGGCTGCATGTCGCGGGTGATAAGCCCCTTTTAATATAGAAATGGGGTTCCTATGATGTAAATAGGACCCTGATTGTCACTTTTAGGCCGGCGCTGGTCGGAGCCTGTGAAGTGCACGGGGAGATGGAACTGAAGAGGCCCGCCAAAGATAAGCGTTCAATTATACTTGTGGGCCCCGGTGAAGCAAAAGGTCACAAAAATAATCTGGGCCCCTGCTGTTTCAGGACCCCTCCCCCCCCCCCCCCCCCCCCCCACGGTCGCGACCCACCCATACCGACCCCCTTCCCCACAACATACCTTCCCGGTGGCCTGATCCTGAGGCCTGTTTGGCACCCTGCAGCTCGCCTGCCAGATTTAAATGAGGCCTCAAAGTTGCAGGTGGCTTATTCACCACGGTAACGGGAGTCCAACCAGCGCACTCCATCGGTTGGTGGTCCCAATGGTTCTTTCAGCCAGTCAGGCTCAATAAATCCCTTCTCATTACAAGCCACTTCGTTGCTGTGCTGACTCTGTTGTAAACCTACTGAACCTAGAAGCCCAAACCCTTTTGATGGCTGGGCTTCCTTTGCATTAAGCTGGTGAGCTGCCAGCATGTTTGAGTTTGATAGTTTGCTGTTTTATGCTATCCATAAAGAATGGATCTTCAGAGATTATAAGGGAGGACGGAGCAGACTGGCGAGTGGGGATTGGTGGGGCGAAGATTAAGAGGGAGCATTAGTTAAGGCGGGGGGGAGATCAATTATGACCATTTGGCTGCCCAAAAAGTGCCAAATAAATTATTTTGTATTGTTCCCAGAGCTGTTTACAATGATCCCTTTATGGGACGCTGGTTCTGGCCATTTCCTGCTGCGTTTGGAGGGTAGATTCAGCACTCGGCAAGCTCTGCACTTAACTGGACCAAACTGGCATCAGGGTCCTAATGACGGTTTAGGACCTCAGTTTGCTTTAAACAATGAGGCTGCTGCCTGTTTCCGGTGGCTGTGCACTGGCCGCCTAAATCCAAGCCTGCATGAAAATGTCATTGGGAAGGCCTCGGGCAGGAAGTCAACAGTAAGTTTGCTTTGGTCATTTTTGGTTTCTCTACCACTTCATCCCCACTGAAAAATGGGGTGGTATAGAGGGCAAAATTGAGGCCTATGATTCTAAAAACAATGGGGATCATTTTGACTTTGGGCACCTTGGGAGATTTTGCTAGGTTAAAGGTGCTATTTAAATGCAAGCTGTTGTTGTTGATGGTGTAAAGCAGGCCACATTGATTCAGCCACCCATTTTGGATCTCTCCTGATTTTTATATCATTTAACTTTAATGGAAATTAATTTCGGGAGAGATGTATAACAGGCAGCTGAATCGATAGCACCCATTTCACACTATCCCACAAAGTCAAAATGATGGCTAATGAATGACGGCAATGCAGAACAGGTCACGTCAGAGAGCAAATAGGTGAACATTTTGTGCAGGGCCCTTCATCAAAATTCAAGGAGTTAATTTAATATAGAATTCTGAAGCAGAGCTGGATCTCTTTTTGCGGTAATCTGAAGTACTCAAGCCTTAAGCACGCACCCAAACAGTTGGTTTTATAGCTGAACTCTATTTCCCGCTTCTGAGTCAGAAGTTTGTTGCTTCCAGCTCCATTTCAGGACTTGATCATAGAAACAGAAAAATAGGAGCAGGAGTAGGCCATTCGGCCCTTCGAGCCTGCTCCACCATTCAATATGATCATGGCTGATCCTCTATCTCAATACCATATTCCCGCCCTCTCCCAATACCCCTTGATGCCTTTTGTGTCTAGAAAATATCTAACTCCTTCTTAAATATATTCAGTGACTTGGCCTCCACAGCCTTCTGTGGTAGAGAATTCCACAGGCTCACGACCACGCATACTCGAAGCTGGCAGTTCAGTGCAACATTGAGCAGGTGCTGCATTGTTGGAGGTGCAGTCTTTCAGATGAGATGTTAAACTGAGGCGTCATCTGCCTGTTCAAGTAGAAGTATGTCTGGAGTAAACAAAGGGAGGCAAGAGGTTTGGCTTAGTAAATTGTGACAGCGGTGACTAAAGATAGAAACATTGCACCAGTATTTAACCACTACTGTTCAATGGTGCTCACAAAGGAAATGGGGGAGAGATGCCAAAATTGAGGGTACAATTTAAAGGTGAATGTCAACTGAACAATTGTAAAATTACTTGGGGATGGGAATTTCCTACAGTCAGCCTGCCGGGGCAAACTGGGCACAGGATACAGTCCCTGCGACAGAACAGGTAGGCCAGAGGCTCGATTGAAATTGGGCCTCAAGCCTCATTTTAATTAGACTGACGAGCTGTGGATGCCTGCAGCGCATCCCCAGGCAGAAATAGATATCCATGTCAAGCTGCTGTGACACTGATACTGGTTCCCGTGGATGTTCTGGGAGGGGAGGAAGTAATCAGGAGAGAGTGGGAGGCAATCGGGAGAGAGTGGGAGGGGATCGGGGAGAGGGGGGAGGGGGAGGCGATCGGGAGAGGGGGAAGGCGATCGGGAGAGGGGGAGGCGATCGGGAGTGGGGAAGGCGATCGGGAGAGTGGGGAGGTGATCGGCAGAGCAGGGAGGCGATTGCTGTCCAGCAACAGTCTCGTGACTGCTGGGGAGCTGGCAGAAACACTCTTGCTCCTTCTGGCTCCCCAGGAAAGGTGTTTTTAAAAAAATTAAAAAAAATTAATTACTTACCTCTCTTTGGCGGCCATGCATGTCACTGACAAATTTTCAAAAGGGATCCTGTAAAAGGTTTAAGACCTCTCATTTACATATTTAAAGCACCTAATGCCTGTTTTTGGTGCCTTGAATTACAAAATGGGCCCCACGAATTTATCAGGTAGCGAGAACAGTGATTAGTATTGCACGGGCAGGTATATAGTTGGCTGCCAGTTACAAGTGGATGGCCACAAGTTCAGTGATGGGCCACTGTTATGTGCCATTTTTCTAAATGATCTAAAGGAAGTAATTGTGTCCAAATTGTCCACATTTGCAGTCGATACCAAAATTGGAAGCAATGGCAAACGATGAATATCAATGTGCACAAATTCATGATCTGGACAAGCTCAATGTGTGGGTGGAGAAATAGTAGATGCAATTTAATACAAGGAAATGCGAGGTTAAGAGATTTGGCAGAGAGAAGCTTGATGCGGATTATGTGCTAAATGGGAATGCACTTGATGTATCGGAGCAACAGAGAGATCTTGGGGTTTTAGTGGCCAGGTGGCAAAAACAAACAGCAAAACGTCCCAAGTCTTTTAAATGCCGGGACTCGTAGAAAGGGGTATAATATATTAACCCAGATCGGTATTTGGCCCTGGTGAGGCTGTATCTGGTCTCCCTGGCCTAGAAATTGCTTTAGGCCATTTTTAAAGCACCAAATGAATGCAGGGAATGACCCCTGAGCCCGAAGATGGAAGCCCGAGGATTGGAAAAAATGGGGCCACATCTAAATATTCAGGGCGAGCTGCTGGCACCTGTTGTGCCTCCACAAGCATCTCAACCTGATGGAAGCATGCAATTTAGGGCTGCCGTGCTGGCAATGGCCCTCTGATACGTTCCCGGAGAGGAGGGGGGCAGACAGTGGGAGGGAGTGCTGATCGCGGGCCACAGAGGCCGGAGGAAGGACTGTGCAGCTGGGAGAAGCTCTTGCGCTTCTACCGTCCCCAAGAAATTTCAAAAAAAATTTGCTCTTCCTTTTCAGTGACGTCCGCTAGCTAGGCCGCATTCACGACCCTAAAGCCTGAGGCCTATTCTGCTCATAACAGCCCAATTTCTGGTAAGGGTTTTGCCCCTTATTAGCATGTGGAAGGGGCCTAACACCTTTTTTAAGCGGCCACCCCGATGCCTGAAAAATGACCTGACCCAATTATGGATCGAAGGCTTTTCAGGTGTCTTAAGGGCGCAGGGCATTGCATCCCAAAATTTGGTCCTTTTTGTGACCATTTTATATCTGTAAAATGGGTGCAACAAGGAACTATTCCTAGCCCCCCATTTTAAAAAAGGCTAATTGTGATAAATCCATGTAGTGAGAAAAGGAAATCGAAGAGGCGAGGTATGAGGATTAAGACGAGTACTTTATTGAACGACAGCGAGACAAACAGGCAGGCCTGCTTCCAGGCATTGCACCTTTGCTGACCTTAGCAGGAAGCTAACCCCTGACCTTAACAGGAAGCAACCCCTGACTTTAGCAGCAGTATTGGCTACAGCACCACCTGGTGGATAACCTTAATCATTACATCCCAGATTACCATACTATTCAATTATTGGAGGGGGTACAGAGAAGGTCTACTTAGGGGAATGACGTATGAGGAAGGATTGATTACACTGGGTCTTCTTTAGCTTGAAGAGAGATGACTAAGGGGATAAGATAGAAGTGTTTAAAATGATACAAGTTTTGGACAAATTGAATCCAAATAAGCATTTCTGCCATGTACAGATTTTAAGCACAATGATTGATAATTATAAATTAAGGACAACAAAAGAAAATAGGAAATACAGGAGAAGCTGTTATATGAAAAGGGTGGTGCGTATGTGGAACAGATTACCTGCACAGAGCCATAATGGATTTTCAGAAGGCCCTTGATAGGCTGATGATTGCACAGTGTTCAATTCCATTCGCAACTCCTCAGATAATGAAGCAGGCCGTGCCGGCATGCAGCAAGTCCTGGACAACATTCAGGCTTGGGCTGATAGGTGGCAAGTAACATTCGCACCACAAAAGTGCCAGGCAGTGACTATCTCCAACAAGCGAGAGTCTAACCGCCGCCCCTTGGCATTCAATGGCATTACCATCGCCGAATCCCCCACCATCAACATCCTGGGGGTCACCATTGACCAGAAACTTAACTGGACCAGCCACATAAACACTGGCTACAAGAGCAGGTCAGAGGCTGTGTTTTCTGCAGCGAATGTCTCACCTCCTGACTCCCCAAAGCCTTTCCACCATCTACAAGGCACAAGTCAGGAGTGTGATGGAATACTCTCCAATTGCCTGGATGAGTGCTGCTCCAACAACACTCAAGAAGCTCAACACCATCCAGGACAAAGCAGCCCATTTGATTGGCACCCCATCCACCACCTTAAACATTCACTCCCTCCACCACCGGAGCACCGTGGCTGCAATGTGTACCATCTACAAGATGCACTGCAGCAACTCACCAAGGCTTCTTCGGCAGCACCTCCCAAAACCGCGACCTCTACCAGCTAGAAGGACTAGGGCAGCAGGCGCATGGGAACACCATCACCTGCAAGTTCCCCTCCAAGTCACACACCATCCTGACTTGGAAGTATATCGCCATTCCTTCATCGTCGTTGGACCAAAATCCTGGAACTCCCTCCCTAACAGCAGTGTGGGAGTACCTTCAGCACACCGTCTGCAGCGGTTTAAGAAGGCGGCTCACCACCAGCTTCTCAAGGGCAATTAGGGATGGGCACCCACATCCCAGGAACAAATACAAAAAAAAGGAGATTCACCAAGCGATACTGCGAGTAGGCGGGCTAGTGGACCGAAGGCCTTCTGCCTGAAACTGTTACTATGTTCCTGTGTAAAAGATCACATAACAGTTTTTTTAGTAAAGCAGGCTGTTCTCCTGGTGTCCTGGCCAGCATTTATCCCTCAACCACCACCAAAAAATAGATGAACTAATCACTTAACACATTTGCTGTTTGTGGGACTTTGTGTTCGGTTACCTGTGTAAGGGGTTTTAGATGGCAGAGGTTTCTCTCTCTAGAGGCCTCTCTTTCTTGCACAGTAAACCGTGAGTGGTTCGACCCACTCGCCCCTTAGATTCTGTACTCTGGACTTTGGGGCAGGAACTACAATGTAGAGAAAACTCTTATAGACCAAGTTTGATGAAACAAAATGGAATTTTATTGCATAAAGTAAAACAAATCAAATGCAAGCAAATAAGAGGGTACATGGGAGGGGAAAACGCAAACAAATCATAATGAAACAATACTAACTAAGGCAGATACAGGCATATTATACTCTACAAAGATCATCATGAGATGGGGAACACACGGAACATCGAGGGACAACAACTCATGTTAATTATACCCTTAAATGTCCACCCCCTTAAACCTATCTAGATCTGATTATGAAGGGCCAGAAACATGCTCACCAATCCAACTAGGAAGTGTAAGGTTTTGAAACAGGTCTGCGTTTGATCCCTTCAGGCGTCCCATCTCCACGTGGTTGGTGGAGCCTCAGCGAGCTGCGCCATACCTCTCTCCTGAGGTGGGGGTCGGGGACGGCTGGACACCGGCTGGTCTGGATGTCGGCAGGGTCGGGTATCATCTGCTCGACGCCGGTCAGAGGAGACTTGGGCTGGCCCCCATCGTTTCTTCTGTAGTTTTTTTATTGTCTCTTCTCCCGAGCCGGAGTGGGTCGATGGCCTCTCGTTTTGTCAACAGCCCGGGGTTGGTCGATGACCTCCTAATGTTTTACCCCAGGGCGGGACGCTGGCTCGAACCGTCTTCTTCTAGCGATGATGCTACCAATACGATGGTAGCACCACGATGACTTCCTCTTTCTTCCTACCTCTGGGTTCCCAGATATACTTCTCATCAGAAGCCCTTATCTCGCGCCAAATCAGGTTAGTCTTTTGTTTTAATTTTGGCGGGCTGGGAGCACAACGGGGTAGTCATTATATTTTAAACTGTTCTTGGATGGCCGGTAATGGGCCATCTCTGGTCTGGAATGACCCTCATTGTTTTTAATGTCCTGGTGATGTCCTTAACGGGTCCTTGATACTCTTCTCATGAATATGAAACTGTTCCCTTTTGCCTGGGTAAACATTTAGATGGCCTTTATCTGCAGTCCGATCTTGACTGGATCTGCATCCAATCCATATGCATATATGTGGGTGTCTGTTTTCGTTCTCTCAAACGGCTTCCAGAACTTACCATGGGCTGAATCCACAAAGCTGTCTGAGGACTGCAGGAACCATTTTAAAGTGTCCCAATAAGTTGGTCACGGGATCTGGTGGCCATTTTGAATGCCCCCTTTTCCTAGGCTACTTTTAAAACAGTCTTTAAAATCATGGCCTCTTCTGCCATTCGACCCTTTATAATATAAAGTTCAATTTTGTGAATCCTACACTCCCCCCTGATGATACTGTAACTTGCTTGAAGTATCATAATTCTGGGTGAGCAAAATTTTCTGACTTTCCATAATTAAACAATCCCCAGTATTTACCTATCTATGACCCCACGACACATGCATTTCCCATTTCAGAAAAACCTAGTGTACATTAAGCATCTATAGATGGCAATACTTCAGGTGTGAAATTTGACATACTCACTTCCAGGCGTGGAGGGGGGCCTAATACCCTTACATCACCTGGTGCACACATACTATCTTTTAATAATAACAACACATCTAATAAACTTCAAGAATAAAAATAAAGTACACACACAAAAAATCAAATGCACATGAATACATATCAAAATAATAGAGGAGGGAGGGAAAACTTTAACTTTATACAGAGCAGCAAAAATCTAAACGGGTGTCTCTGCTTCTACCCGCACATAATGCTCCCTCCATTTCCCTCTGTTCTCATACTTTTGCAAATGTTTGACCTTTTTACAGTGTACAAACAGTAAATAAACTACAATGATAACCTGGCACACTACAAGAATGTGGGAGGCTATCCTAATCCAAGAAGGGACTTCTATATTAGTGAACCAGTCCCACCATGGTGGGGTCACTATATCCAATATGTCTGCCCCTATCTCTAAAGTCTTCTGCTCCAGTGTATAGAAATGTTTCTGTGAAACAACAACAGCTTTTAATATCTTGGTGAGGTGTTCAGGGAGAGGGGGAATGATATAGCCAAAATGTGCAACGAATCGCTTCAGATTGGTGAAATTCTCTTTAACAGTGATGTGAACAGTGGAAGGTTCAGGAATGGGGACAATTCGCTCTTGGGCCACTTGAACTTCTGCCCTGGGCTTGAAACAGAAGCTGCTGTCACTAACCGGACACCAACCGTGCTGTCCATGTTGGTAGTGGGGCGCTGCAGTGGTGACACAGTATGTCCCACCTCCTATATAAGCCACCTGCAGGAGCACATGGCCTTATGCCATTGCCTCCATGGTGCAATTTATAGGCTCTGCGCCAGCAGTTCTGAACCCACACTCTGGTTTTGAAAGGGCATTCAAGTGCTGGGGACACAGGATGATGTGTGCTCCCTGGCTCCGGCACCCCGAGAGGTCGGTACCCATCATTGCATGCTCCCATCGAATGACGTAAGGTGGGACCCCTGTGTAGCGAATGTGCGCACCCCCCTGAATGAATCCAATGTTCCCCACTCTCTATACCGGGGCGGGTTTAGCTGTCTTTCCCATCACCGGCATTCTTACCACTACCCATAATGGTGTATGGTGTGGAGATGCCGGAGTTGGACTGGGGTGGACAAATGTAAGAAGTCACACGACACCAGGTTATAGTCCAACAGCTTTATTTGAAATCACAAGCTTTCGGAGCACTGCTCCTTCTTCAGGTGAAGTGGAGAAATGCATAAAGACACAGCTTATATAGTCAGAGAATCATGTCAGATGTTTACAGGTAACCTTTCCAACTGCCATTTATCACACCTCGGCAGAGAGATAATCACAGCAGTCAAAGGTGTGAATGGTGTCCAAACAGGTCAGTCAGGGAAACATTACATCAAAGAACAATGAGGTGGGGTCACAAGGGGTCAAATATTGCAGATGCTGGGGTCTGTATGAAAAACAAAAACAGACAAAAAACATTTTTTTTGGCTGGAAATCACAGCAGGTCCGGCCGCATCTGTGTAGAGAGAACAAGCCAATGTCGACTCGAGTCTGGATGACCCTGCATCAGGTGGGGTTACATGTAGCATGACATGAACCCAAGATCTCGGTTGAGGCCGTCCTCATGGGTGCGGAACTTGGTTATCAGTTTCTGCTCGACGATTTTGCGTTGTCGTGTGTCTCGAAGGCCACCTTGGAGAATGCTTACCCAAAGATCGGAGGCTGAATGTCCTTGACTGCTGAAGTGTTCCCTGACTGGGAGGGAACACTCCTGCCTGGTGATTGTTGCGTGGTGTCCGTTCATCCGTTGTCGCAGTGTCTGCATGGTCTCGCCGATGTACCATGCTCCGGGGCATCCTTTCCTGCAACATATGAGGTAGACAACGTTGGCCAAGTCACATGAGTATGTACCATGTACCTGGTGGGTGGTGTCCTCACGTGTGATGATGGTATCTGTGTTGATGATCTGGCATGTCTTGCAGAGGTTGCTGTGGCAGGGTTGTGTGGTGTCGTGGTCGCTGTTCTCCTGAAAGCTGGGTAATTTGCTGCGAACGATGGTCTGTTTGAGGTTAGGTGGCTGTTTGAAAGCGAGTAGTGGAGGCGTGGGGATGGCCTTAGCGAGGTGTTCGTCGTCATCGATGACATGTTGAAGGCTGTGAAGAACATGGCGTAGTTTCTCCGCTCCGGGGAAGTACTGGACGACGAAGGGTACTCTGTTGGTTGTGTCCCATGTTTGTCTTCTAAGGAGGTCTATGCGATTTTTCGCTGTGGCCCGTCGGAACTGTCGATCGACGAGTCGAGCGTCATATCCCGTTCTTACAAGGGCGCCTTTCAGTGTCTGTAGGTGTCCATCGCGTTCCTCCTCGTCTGAGCAGATCCTGTGTATTCGCAGGGCTTGTCCATAGGGGATGGCTTCTTTAACGTGGTTAGGGTGGAAGCTGGAGAAGTGAAGACTCGAGTCGACATTGGCTTGTTCTCTCTACACAGATGCGGCCGGACCTGCTGTGATTTCCAGCCAAAAAAAATGTTTTTTGTCTTTTTTTGTTTTTCATACAGACCCCAGCATCTGCAATATTTGACCCCTTGTGACCCCACCTCATTGTTCTTTGATGTAATGTTTCCCTGACTGACCTGTTTGGACACCATTCACACCTTTGACTGCTGTGATTATCTCTCTGCCGAGGTGTGATAAATGGCAGTTGGAAAGGTTACCTGTAAACATCTGACATGATTATCTAACTATATAAGCTGTGTCTTTATGCATTTCTCCACTTCACCTGAAGAAGGAGCAGCGCTCCGAAAGCTTGTGATTTCAAATAAAGCTGTTGGACTATAACCTGGTGTTGTGTGACTTCTTACATAATGGTGTAGTTAGACCGTCCACAGTCCACTGGGACTGGGTAGGCTTCTGAAGCTAGTCTGAGCTGGCACGGGCTCAATGCATTCTCAAAAGGGTGGAGGGCTGCGAGGTGCTTGTTGCTGATCCAGGAGGGGACTAAACCTTGTTTCTAATCCTCCAGGTTACTGTGGCCCTCGCCCAGTAACCACGCCCCATATAGCACACAAGCTTCGTTTTGCGCAGCCTGATCGGACGCATTCCGATCCTCCCTGATGAGAGCATTTACCGTTCTGGCGTGTTTCTCCAGCTCAGCTATAATTTCTTTTAAGTAGTGTCATGGCCTGGTCCTCATGTAACTCAGAACCCAATACCTTGTTCTCGTCAGTCAGTATCTTTCTTAACTGTGTTTTCAAACCATTGATTTGGGTTTGCAGCTCCACATCATCCAACGTGTTGATGACGGAAGTTCCTGTATTAAAAGCTGTGAAAATATCATTTACTGCACCCCTTCTTTGCCTCCCTATCCTGTCCAAGACCTCATGTGGTGTGGTGTACAATTCGGCTCTGTCGACATCGGCAAAGTCAAATTCATAAAACTGTCTAAACATGTTTGTTAACAGGAACTGGTACAATTGTTCCATTTCTTTGGGGCACCACTCAGACAAGCGCACCTCGGTGAGGTTTAAAATCACTGAAGCCACCGCGTAGTGCACCCCTTGGTACAGCACCTGTCCTGTGGGTACTAATACCAATCCGTTCCCGGGTCCCTTGGTAGTGGTGGGGCAACCTTCCTTGCGGGCTTTGGCTACCAGAATCGTGGGCAGGGGCTTGCGGGGGCGGGTGATGAGCTCAGTGGCGTTTATTGGGATCTGAGAGTATGGGACTCCGCATGCCCGTGTGCTGATGTCCCACCTCATTCCTCTCACAGCATCTTGCCACTGCCTTTGGAAGAAGATGGAGACGCCTGTGGGGCAAGCGCGTTCTGAACCCCACATACAGATGTAGATCACCTCATCTGGTTCCCACCATTTGTCCCAGCAGACAATCAACCCCCCATGAGTCCCCATAATAGTCCGATGGGTGTTGTTACCCAATCTCTCCCACTCGACCGTGGAGTTCTTCATGGTACTGCTCAACTTGCGCAGCCACCACCAGCGATTCAAAGGTACATGTCCGTTGCATACCAGGCAAATCTTCTTCCCGACGGTGACGCTTATTCTGGGTGCAATGATCCGCACCCTGTGGCACATCAGAGATGTCTCTCTGTATGCAAACCCCGTCTGGCTGGAGTATTCAGTATAGTTCGACCCCAGCCAGCCTGGCCATCTTCCTTCGTGGAAGTAGGCAGCAGTCTCTTCAGCATCCCGTGGGCCGGTTCCGTCGATCGCGGTGGGGCCTCTGTTGCCAGAGCACCCATAGATCGTGGAGTCCTTGGTGCGGCCCCGATAGGCCCAGCTACACACGATCACCGCGCACGCGACGAGAATCCCTCTCATCTCTCTGGGTCCTGCAAAAAAATTAAACGTTATAGCCAGGCTCCCAAGAGATTCTGGCTTAGGTGAAGGCATGATCTTTCAACCTCGATCCAAACAAAACACATATACTGGGCAGATCCGAAATTACTTATAACTCTAAACACTTTAATATTTTCACAACTTAAACTTAAAACTTAAACTTATGTACAGCGCCGCCCGTCTCTGGGCGGCTTGCCTATTCCCTGATTGGACTGCAGCTTGCCGCTCCCTGTGGTGGGGCTGCAGTGACCTGTGGCTTGGGTTCCTCGCAGCCTTTTGCTGTCAACTGGGGACTGCGTTCTGCCAGGGGTTTCCCAAGTCTGCGTTTACTGAAGGTGGGGGATTCGGGCCAGGGCTTCCTTGGCTGGGGCGCCCGAGGCGACCTGCGAGGGGGTGCCTTTGGTGAGGCTCCCGTAGCGAGTGGGCCTTTGGGTGGGACCTTGGCTCTCACAGCCCGTGGCTCCTCCACGACTGCCGGCTTCGGCTCCCTTCCCTCAGGCTCCGCCCCTTTGGGATTTGGGTCTGTGGCAGACAACTCCTCCTCACCTGTCCCTACAGGTGGAGGATCTCCGCCCCCAATTTCTACCTCCCCCAAACTTGAGTCGAGGGCGGGTCTCCGTCCTCCGAGTCCACCTCCTCCAGAATCGTATCAAGGGCGTGGCCCAGCTGTTTGAGCTCCTCGGCTCCGATAGCGTTCGGATCAGGGGGAGGGCCTTGATCTTCGGGCTCCTCCTCGTCCGAGTCCCAGGCCATTGGGGAAACCTCCCGCCAGGTAGGCGGGACAGCTTCTCCTTCCAAGCAGGCTACAACGCCAGCATGTGTGGTCTGTGGCTCTTTACATGCCTCAGGCTGAGGATCTTTACCCTCAGACCTGGCTTCGGTTGCTGGTACTCTTGCACCTGGCTTAAACGGTTTGCACTGATTTATGTGAAACCACTTGTTGCGTCGGGGTACCTCCACTGCGCGACTGGCGGGGACCGGTGGATCTTGCACCGATTCCTGTCTATCCTGGTCTGTGCCTCTCTCACCAGCGTGGACGGTCAGGCCCAGGAATTTGACTTCCCGCCGGCCGACCTGTGCTTTCATTGGGTTGGCCTTGGCATCCTCTGTCCCTTTCACGCCCGCGCCCGCTCCCCAGAGACAGTGATTTCTCAGGTCCATGAGGATCCCGTGGGCTACCAAGAAATCGGCCCCAAGGACCCCTGTTCCACCTCCCACCTCCCAGTTCATTAGCGTACACTTCCACGTGGTGCGAAGTGGTCCTAAACGAATGGAGAGTGGAATGGAATATGCGCCAGCCTGTTCTTCGCCTGTGAAGCCCGATAGAAGATAGGGAACCCCGGTGGACAGAGGTGAGGTGACAGGGTCATCTGTATCGATCATGATGCACGATGCCCCCGTATCCAACAGATAGAGCCCCATCACCTCCCCCACCTCCAATTCCACGAGGGGTCGCCTCCAGATAACATATCGCAGCGCGCACAGGTAGACAGGCTGCGCCGGCTCTAGTCATTTGGGCACAGCGGTCAGGGTTTCGGGAATGACAAGACCAGTGGTGACGGCTATCTTCCCCTGCACGATCATCAGAGACCGCATTGTCTCTATGATTGATTCAATCGCAGCGGGATCCATAACTGCACCAACTGCTTGTGCTGGGGCAGGGGCTATGGCTTGGGTTTGAGCTGGTGCTGGGGCGGCAGTCTGGACTTGGGCTTGGGCTGCGGGAAATTTTCCCTTATTATCCTTCCACGGATTTCTACAGTCCTTGCGCCAATGTCCATCCTTCCCACACCCGTAGCAATTGAGCTTGGCTTGGGCAGGGCGACTCCCCTCCTGACGCCACTCCTTCTTGCTTGGGGTTGCGGGTTTTGGCTCATGCACCTTTCCATTCTGGGGAGGTGTTTCCTGACATCTACAATTCTTATACGCAACATTGAGCTGGTGGAGCACCGTCTCCTCCGTGACACCGGGACCTTGGGGATCAAACCAAGATCTGGCTAGGGCCCGTATCTGCGGCAAGCTGTTGGTAACCAAGCAATGGAGCCAATGAACCCGCTGTTCGTCGTTCATTGCAACCCGGTCAGGCATGCCCGGACAGCTGCGTTGATACACTGGCCACAGCCTTTCTGCAAAAACCCGTGGGGGTTCTCCAGATAGCTGCACAGTCCCTTCCACACGGTCGAACGGACTACCGTCGTCCACTCTCATTACTTCTAAAACTTCCTCCCAGAGATCCACAGACCCTTTCCATCCCCTCTTACTCTCATCTGAGAGGCACTGAAGGATTGTGCAATCCAGGGAGAAAAGCAACATTTTCGCCTGTTCCTGATCATCACAGTCATTAATGGCTGCTGTCTCCTCTATATCCCTGAAATGAATCGAGGGATCTCCCTTTACTGTGAGTCTTGCGAGGTGGCTCACCATGGACCTTAATTGCTGGGCAGCGTAGGGCACCACGAGTTGGTTCTGGTGGGGTCCGGCATCGCCATTTGCGGCATTGGGACCGAACCTCTGGTGCCGAGCAGGACACATCGCTGCCGGTCCTGGCTTTGCTACCAGTGGCTGTTCTTCCTCACATTCCAACTCAGCTACCTCCTCTTTTACCACGCCCTGTTTTTCCGGCCAAGCCTCACTGTAGCTCGGCGGTGCTGAGGGCTCGGTGGCTGGTACCACAACTACTTCAGCTGGAATCGGCTGTTTCGATTCCTTTAAAAGGTCCATGTGACTGGCTTTCGGGCTGACGAGACACACCATGCCTTTTGCCTTAACCAGGGCCGTTCTCAGGTCCTCTATATGGTCTTTTGGCAGGGGCCATGGTCTGTGCTCTCGAACCCATGCTCGAGGGCTAGCTTGTAAGCTGCCTTAACCTCCACTACTCTCTCCTCCTGTGCTCTTAGCTGTTGTGCGAGGTGGGCATTTTTCTCCCGTATCCTTGTTTCATAGATCTTTGCCTCAGTAACCTGGCACTCCATGTATTCTATTCTAGCCTGATGTTGACTAGCTACCAGTTGGCATTCCTGATTCAGCGCGTGAAGCGCTGTGATGAGTTTTTCCCCACCCATGGCCTTTTCCTTTATCTCTGCTGCCTGGGTTGTGATCCTGGCTGCCTGTGCTGCAACGACTCGGTCCAAGATCTGGACTTGCTTCTTGTAACACATCAGCCACACTGCCTTCTCCACTGAATTCTTATGCTCTTTGCACTCTGTCCACCTGATGGCTGCGTGCACCGGACGCCCATCCAGTAAGAGATCGGAAATCCACTGCTTAGTGAGATTTACCTTGCGAAAGACATAATCCGCTATCCTCTCATCCATTGCATTTCGGCCATTCAAACTTGGATCTAGTACACTGCAATCCTGCTTCCAGAGTCCTGCCATGGTCGCCATTTTCTGTAAGGGGTTTTAGATCGCAGAGGTTTCTCTCTCTAGAGGCCTCTCTCTCTTGCACAGTAAACCGTGAGTGGTTCGACCCACTCGCCCCTTAGATTCTGTACTTTGGTCTTTGGGGCAGGAACTACAATGTAGAGAAAACTCTTATAGACCAAGTTTGATGAAACAAAATGGAATTTTATTGCATTATGTAAAACAAATCAAATGCAAGCAAATAAGAGGGTACAATTGAGGGGAAAACACAAACAAATCATAAAGACACAATACTAACTAAGGCAGATACAGGCATATTATACTCTACAAAGATCATCATGAAATGGGGAAAACACATGGAACATCGAGGGACAACAACTCATGTTAATTATACCCTTAAATGTCCACCCCCCCTTAAACCTACCTAGATCTGTTTCTGAAGGGCCAGAGACATGCTCACCAATCCAACTAGGAAGTGTAAAGTTTTGAAACAGGTCTGCGTTTGATCCTTTCAGGCGTCTCGTCTCCACGTGACTGGTGGAGCCCCGGCGAGCTGCGCCACACCTCTCTCCTGAGGTGGGGGTCGGGGACGGCTGGACACCGGCTGGTTTGGATGTCGGCGGGGTCGGGGATCATCTGCTTGACCCCGGTCAGAGGAGCCTCGGGCTGGCCCCCATCGTTTCTTCTGTAGTTTTTTTATTGTCTCTTCTCCCGAGCCGGAGTGGATCGATGGCCTCTCGTTTCGTCAATGGCCCAGGGTTGGTCGATGATCTCCCGATGTTTTACCCCGGGGCGGGACGCCGGCTTGAACCATCTTCTTCTCCTTTTTCTAGCGATGATGCTACCGATACGATGGTAGCACCACGATAGCTTCCTCTTTCTTCCTACCTCTGGGTTCCCAGATATACTTCTCATCAGAAGCCCTTATCTCGCGCCAAATCAGGTTAGTCTTTTGTTTTAATTTTGGCGGGCTGGGAGCACAATGGGGTAGTCATTATATTTTAAACTGTTCTTGGATGGCCAGTAACGGGCCATCTCTGGTCTGGAATGACCTTCATTGTTTTTAATGTCCTGGTGATGTCCTTAACGGGTCCTTGATGCTCTTCTCATGAATATGAAACTGTTCCCTTTTGTCTGGGTAAACATTTAGATGGCCTTTATCTGCAGGCCGGTCTTGACTGGATCTGCATCCAATCTATATGTATATGTGGGTGTCTAGTTTCGTTCTCTCAGAAACGGCTTCCAGAACTTACTGTGGGCTGAATCCACAAAGCTGTCTGAGGACTGCAGGAACCATTTTAAAGTGTCCCAATAAGTTGGTCACGGGGTCTGGTGGCCATTTTGAATGCCCCTTTTTCCTAGGCTTCTTTTAAAACAGTCTTTAAAATCATGGCCTCTTCTGCCATTCGACCCTTTATAATATAAAGTTCAATTTTGCGAATCCTACACCTGCTGCACATTTCCTACATAATAACAGTAACTACACTTCAAAATAATTTACTGGTTGTAAAGTGCTATGTGATGTCCTGGGGATGTGAAGGGCACTGTATACATGCAAGTTGCTTCTTCCTTTACTTTTGCAGAGGCATCCAATTGAAGTTTTGCTATCGGACTTCATATCTTGTTTTAATGCTACTATGTGTAACCATCTTGGCCATCAGGTTTTTTCATGTCATTTTAAAGGAAAATGGTAAGTATGCACAGTATTATTATACTATAGCAGGCTTCCAATGCGATCAACTAACAAGAAAGAAGGATTTTGTGAAGAAATAAAAATGTAGAACATTGTGTATATCTAAAAAATACTGCAGATGCTGGAAATCTTCTTTACTTGTCCCATTATCATGCCCTTTTGCTTTGAACCATCATACCTTTGTCATTTAATCACTCCTGCCTTCCACCCTATCACAGACTTTCTCTTTTGTTCTGTCCTCCCCTGACCCTTTTTCCCAGGCTTTGTATTCGCTTATAAATTGTTAAATGTCTAACTTCTTCCAGTTCTAGTGAAAGGTCATTGACCTGAAATGTTAATATTTTGTACATAAAAACATAAGAAATAGGAGCAGGAGTAGGCCATTCAGCCCCTCGAGCCTGCTCTGCCATTCAATAAGATCATGGCTGATCTACCTCAACTCAACTTTCCTGCCCTATCCCCATATCCCTTGATTTCCTATATGTATGTGTGTGTGTATATATATTATAATAATTCAGCAAAAGAAAATAGTTTATTGTTCTCCTAAGATGATCTGTACCTGTCAGGTGATGCAACAATATTCCTGCTCAACAATCTTAAGATAGTCTAAGACCGCCTATTTCCACCTCCGTAACATTGCCCATCTCCGCCCCTGCATCAGCTCATCTGCTGCTGAAACCCTCATCCATGCCTTTATTACCTCTAGACTTTGACTATTACAACGCGCTCCTGGCCGGCCTCCCACATTGTACCCTACATTAATTTGAGGTAATCTAAAACTCATTGACCCATGTCCTCACTCACACCAAGTCCCGTTCACCCATCCCCCCCTGTGCTCGCTGACCTACATTGGCTCCCGGTTAAGCAACGTCTTGATTTCAAAATTTTCATCCTTGTTTTCACATCCCTCCATGGCCTCACCCCTCCCTTTCTCTGTATCTACTCCAGCCCCACAACCCCCTGAGATATCTGCGCTCCTCAAATTCTGCCCTCTTGAGCATCTCTGATTATAATCGCTCAACCATCGGTGGCTGTGCCTTCTGTTGCCTAGGCCCTAAGCTCTGGAATTCCCTCCCTAAACCTCTCTGCCTCTCTGCCTCTCTTTCGTCCTTTAAGACACTCCTTAAATCCTACCTCTTTGACCAAGCTTTTGGTCATCACAGAATCACAGAAACCCCACAGTGCAGATAGAGGCCATTTCGGCCCATCGAGCCTGCACCGACACATATCCCACCCGATCCCCGTCACCAACACATATCCCACCCTATCCCCGTAACCCCACGTATTTAATCCCCCTAACACTAAGGGTCAATTTATCATAGCCAATCAACCTAACCTGCACATCTTTGGACTGTGGGAGGAAACCGGAGCACCCTGCGGAAACCCACGCAAACACGGGGAGAATGTGCAAACTCCACACAGACAGTCGCCCGAGGCTGGATTCGAACCCGGGTCCCTGGCGCTGTGAGGCAACAGTGCTAACCACTATGCCACCGTGCTTATTAGGTCATCTGCCCTAATTTCTTCTTCTGTCAATTTTTTGTCTTAAAATACTCATATTAAACGCCTTGGGATATTTTACTACGTTAAAGGCGCTATATAAATATCAGTTATTGCTGTTGTAGTAAAAATAAACATCAAACTGCCTGTCACATGATAACAAGAGCACATCGTTAAAAACTGACAGCATTAAAGATGACGTTTAACTGAGGGAAACAAAATCCTGAGGACAGTAGCAAAAGCCTAACCTCCAAATGGTAAAATTCAAATGGAGAAAGCTTAATACAGTAGTACAAAAAAAGGAAGCTATTACAACAACAAAATCTTATCGCAATGTATTCAAGGCACGAACATGCTCTTGGGATTTGGAAGACATTCAGAATCCACTTGAGCTTTTCATTCTCCTATAGGATATCATCCAAAAACCCTTGTACATGCTTCTGCACTTTAACATATCCAAAAGCATTTGCTGTTCTCTGCATAACACCTGATTTGTCATAACCTTGCCACTGGTGAGTTATCAGGCTGGGTCACTGGTAGGACGAGATTGCCCTGCTGCTTGCGGCAGCGACATATTCTTGATACTGTATTCACTGGCAGGCGCAGTGTGGATCAGACTAGCCTTGCATTGGCTGTATGCATCAGAGCTGCCCCTCACAACGATCATGCACCAAGGGCTGGTGTTTTAGTGATTCAGTCTTAATTGAGTGGGCACTAGCTTTTGCCCGCACTCCTACACTTGCTTGTGAAAGTAAGTATCTCCCGTTAATGGACACACTCATTGCGGATATTAATTCTGCTTGCTAACTGTTTGATAAGGAGCAACTAATGTGGAACATTCACATTTACTCAGAAGTTACTTCCATATTGTGTCCGTTTGTCCCATTTAAAGTTGGTGTTCAGGCAGCAGAGGGAGCCAGCAGAGCTCCACTGGTGGACAAAGCAATAGATATTGGCAAACGGAGGAGTCTTTCAGTGAAATCTGCAGCATGGATGATAAATTAAGGCTATTAATGGAAGCAGAGGAGCTGTAGAGCACACCCGCAGAGGTCCAAGGTCGCAGGAGATGAACTTTCAGGACTTGGTGCTACTTGATGCTCTGTGAGTACCAACTGGCTTTACCACAGTGCGAAGCAGTGTGTACAGAGGCTATGGCTCATCAGGAGTGCAATCCCAGATCTGTATCAGTTCCCAGAAATGGAAGCACAAAGTTATGTCCAGACACCACCTTCTGCACATCTTTCCAAATGTAGTGGGTTTAAATCCCACTTGATTGCCTCCCACACCTGCTGGACCCTCCTCTCCTTGGTGGCGAGTGTCGTGTGTTCGGATCTTTGCTCCTGGGTTCACCATCCCACAGTTTGGGCCTTTACCTGCCCAGTATCTAGGTGGTTTGCAGTCAGCCCAGGAATTGAGCAGAAAATCCCCATTGTCGCTACTTCAGCTTACTGACCATATCACGCTCGCTCCTGTGATCTTCCTGGAGTTCACAGAAACCTCGCCTTATACTAGAAACTGTCAGACAGATTTATTAAACAGTAAATGTATAAGTGAACAGAAGCAATGTGCGCACTATAGTTTTACAGTGGCTACTTGGATTTGGTAGCATTTGCTCGAAATTGCAATGCTATTTGGTCGAGTCCCAGAATATTAACCTACCTTTATTCCTGGTGTGACAACCGATCTGCGTTCCCATTATGGGCAACCACGGTGCTGTTGGATGACCATGATACTCCCTTGCAACAGTGGTTCAGAGTCCTCAGGCTCTTTTGATTAGTTGTCTCTTGTGAGAAATCATGTGGGGAGATCCTGTCTCCATTGCTTGCTGTCAAGTGGCTTGGTGTCCCTGCGGCAGCAATGGCCTCCTATCCTTGGGAGCTGGCTTCTACCTCTATTTCAGTCTGACATCACAACCTTTGCCCAACTCCTAGTATCCATCCAAAGTTTCTCTCCTTAAATCATACCAGCCACGAAATCCGATTCAAAACGTTACCCATGAAGTACAGCATAGACACAGCAACCTCCAACCCATGTAGTGTAAGGGGTTTTCTCTTTCTAGGTCTCTCTCTCTGGTGAGACCTCTCTCTTTTGCACAGTAATTTACCGAGTGGTTCGACCCACTCACCCCTTAGGTTCTGTACACTGGACTTTGAGGCAGGAACTACAATGCAGACCAAGTTTAATGAAACAAAGTGAAATTTTATTGCATAAAGGAAAAATTGAATGTAAGCCAAAATAAGGTACATGGGAGGGAAAAACAAATCATAATACAGTACTAACCAATATATCCACAGGCATAGTATACTTTACAAGGTTCATCATGAAATAGGGAAACACATGGAACATTGAGGGACAACAACTCATTGTTAATTATCCCCTAAAATGCTCACCCCCCCCTAAACCGAGCTAGATTAGATTATGAGGGGCCAGAAACATGCTCAACAGTCCCAGTTAGAAAATAGAGGTTTTGAAGTCTGCGTTTTGGTCCTCTCAGGCGTCCTGTCTCCACGTGGTCAGCGGAACGCAGCGGGCTGCGACACACTCTTTCCTCCCTCGAGGTAATGGACTCGGAAAGGCTGGATGTTAGTAGGCCTGGACGTCGGCATGGAGAGAGACCAACTGTTTGACCATTTTCATATAGGTTTCCGCTTGAAGGGTCGCCGTCTTTTCATCTCGTCAAATGGCCTGGGGTTTGTCGATGATCTTCCAATAGCTACCCTGGGTCTGGGCGCTGACTCGATCTTCCCTCTCGAACCTCTCTCTCTCGAACTTCTCTCTGAACTCGACCCTCGATCGTCTGAACCCGATCCTCTGAACTTCTAATGGCTACCCTGGGTCTCCAATTATACTTCTCATCGAGGCCCTTATCTCCCGCCATATCAAGGTTAGTCTTTGTTTAACTTTTGGCGGGCTTGTAGCACAGAGGGGTAGTTATTGTGTATAAAGTACTTTTGGGATGGCCGGTAACTGCCATCTCTGGTCTGGAATGACCTTGTATTGTCTTTAATGGGTCTTGATGCCCTCCCTTTGAATTTGAAGCTGTTTCCCTTTGTCTGGGTAAACATTTTGATGGCCTTTATCTACAGGCCGATCTGATTGGATCTGCATCCAATCCATATGTATGGGGTTCTGTCTGGTTTCGCATTCTCCGAAATTGCATTCCAGAACTTACTGTGGGCTGAATCCACAAAAGCTGTCTGTGGACTGCAGGAACCATTTTAAAATGTCCCAAAAAGCTGGTCACGGGGTCTGGCGGACATTTTGTGTGCCCCTTTTTCTGGGCTTTTAAAACAGTCTTTAAAATTAAGGCCTTTTCTGCCAATAGACCCTTATAGGGCAATGTTCAATTTTGCGAATCCTACAGTCGGGTATTTCTCCATATTAGTCTGAAGAACATTGTTTCTGACGCAGATCCTTCTATGCCTTCCCCCTGATCTCCAGTTTGTCCATTCTCCTGCTGGTTGGCCCACTGAGCAATATTTCTAGTAAATATATACAACAACAACCTGCATTTATATAGCACCTTTTAATGTAGGAGCGTTATCAAAAACCGAGCCACATAAGGATATATTAGGACAGGTGACCAAAAACTTGGCCAGAGGGAGGTTTTAAGGAGCATCTTAAAGGAGGAGAGAGAGATAGCGAAGTGGAGAAGCTTAGGGAGGGAATTCCAGAGCTTAGGGCCTAGGGGATGTGCAAGAAGCCAGAATTGGAGCAACACAGAGAACTCAGAGTGTTGTAGGGCTGGAGGAGGTTGCAGAGATAGGGAGGGAGGGGCAAAGCCATGGAGGGATTTGAAAACATGGATGAAAATTTTAAAATTGAAGCGTTGCCGGACCAGGAGCCAATGTAGGTCAGCGTGCTCAGGGGTGATGGGTGAATGGGACTTGGTGCAAGTTAGGACATGGGTAGCAGAGTTTTGGATGAGTACCAGTTTATGTAGGTTGGAAGATGGGAGGCCGGGCAGGAGAACATTAAAATAGTCGAGTCTAGAGGCAACAAAGGCATGGATGAGGCTATTAAGGGGGATAATGGATAATTCAGCACAATTATCTGATTGCTAGGTTGTATTTTAGTTGTAATTCATCTGAGCTTTCCGATGTGCTATGAGAAAACCTGTTTGGCCTGTAAATGTGCTAACAAAAACTGAAACAAAATTAATTCTTACTAATGCAGAATTAGTATGCTTAGAGTAAATAAATCACCTGTGGTGATTTTGCCTACCTGGTGCTGATATTAAATTGAGGACAGAGGTATGTTCTAGAGCAATTAAAATATCATTACATTAAATTGTATTTTAACATTCTTAATTTGAGATTCAAAGTTGTACTTTCTGCTCCTAAGATGAACAGGTGACTTTGGACCTATGGTTTCCAAAGCTCTCCACTATTGGGGGTTTTCCTAGCCTCATGTCTGGGTCTATTGGAGACACATTGATATGATTAGTCAACAACTCCATTATCATTGTATCATGTGACTACCATGACGGTAGAAGGCAAACTAGGTGGACCTTGATCTTTCTTCTCTAGCAACTCCTAAGCTTCAAATTACAAAGGGGTTGGAGTATAAAAGCAGGGAAGTCCTGTTACAACTGTACAGGGTATCGGTGAGACCACACCTTGAGTACTGCGTACAGTTTTGGTCTCCTTATTTAAGGAAGGATATACTTGCATTGGAGGCAGTTCAGAGACGATTTACTAGGTTAATTCCAGAGATGAGGGGGTTGACTTATGAAGAAAGGTTGAGCAGGCTGGGCCTATACTCATTGGAATTTAGAAGAATGAGAGGTGATCTTAACGAAACATATAAGATACTGAGGGGGCTTGACAAGGTAGATGCAGAGAGGATGTTTCCCCTCATGGGGTAATCTAGAACTCGGGGCATAGTTTCAGAATAAATGGTCGCTCTTTTAAAAATGAGAAGAGGAGGAATTTTTTCTCTCAAAGGGTCATAAATCTGTGGAATTCTCTGCCCCAGAGAACCATGGAGGCTGGATCAATAAATACATTTAAGGTGGAGATAGACAGATTTTTGCAAGATAAGGCACCCGGCCTCACCCTATATGAATCCAAGGTTAAATTCCTCCTCTATGCAGACGACCTGGTTCTGCTGTCACCTACTGAAGAGGGGCTACAGCAAAACCTGGACCTGCTGGAGTCGTACTGCCAGACTTGGGCCCTGACAATAAATCCCCAAAAAACCAAAGTCCTTGTGTTCCAGCAAAGATCCAAACATCAGGGACCCAAAATAAATTTCACAGTAGGAACAACCAAAATTGAACAAACCACTAACTACACATACTTGGGCTTAAAAATCAGTTCTACGGGAAACTTCAAACTGGCTGTGAATGAACTGAAAGAGAAAGCAAGAAGGGCTTTCTATGCCATCAAAAAATCAATCCAAATAGAAATTCCAATTAGCATTTGGCTCAAAATTTTCAAATCAGTAATTGAACCAATTGCACTCTATGGCAGTGAGGTATGGGGACCGCTAACTCAACAAGAATTTGCAAAATGGGACAAACACCCAATTGAGATCCTACATGCAGAATTCTGTAAAAGTATCCTCCGGACTCAAAGGAAAACAGTAAACAATGCATGCAGGGCGGAACTAGGCCAATATCCATTAATAATCACTATCCAAAAAAGAGCCACCAAATTTTGGAATCACCTACAAATGAGCAATCCCCAATGCTATCACTACGACGCCCTGAAATGCCAAGAGCTGACCATAAAGAAGAATACCCTCAGTCAACTAGTCCTGGGACTCAGTGAAGTAACTACTAACAATACTAACAATAACCAGCCCCAGGACAGTGACAGGGTAACACAAAGAATTCGACCCAACACAATCGTCGCTAAGCAAAAGGAAAAATATCTGACATATTGGGCAGAAACAACAAAAACCCAAAGCAAACTCAATTGCTACTTGGCCCTAAACAGACAATACAACATAGCTGATTACCTGACCATGGTAAAGGATAACAAACTGAGAAGAACCTTGACAAGGTACAGACTTAGCGAACATAGCCTAGCGATCGAAAAAGGCAGACACAGGCAGACCAGGCTGCCAAGAGAGGACAGGATATGCTCGCACTGCAGTCAGGGAGTGGTGGAGACAGAGATGCACTTCCTCACAGCTTGTGGAAAATATCAGGGCATCAGGGAGAATTTCTACCAAAAATTCTCACAAATATGCCCTGATTTCAGAAATCTGAATGACAACCAAAAACTCCCATTCCTACTGGGAGAGGAGAGAAGCTGTATAACACTGGCGGCACGCTATGTTACAGCTTGCCATGAACAGAGAGCCAACCAGTAAACTAAGAAAAGAATATATATAAACAATGCGAATGTATATTTATACACTCAGGGATATACCTGGTTATACACTGTATGAATAGAACTGCGTTTATGTGGTAAACCATAAATGTATTTTGATGCTTTGGCAACATAAGATGTAACTTATCATGCCAATAAAGCGATTTGAATTGTGAATTGTGAATTGAGTGAAGGGTTATGCGGAGCGAGCAGGGAAGTGGCTTTGAGCCCAAAATCAGCCATGATCTTATTGAATGGCGGAGCAGGCTCGAGGGACCAAGTGGCCTATTCCTGCTCCTATTTCTTATGTTCTTATGTACACCATCTGAAGCACTCTTCTTCCTACTTCCATCCTGAGTGTGCTGAAGTCAAGACTCATAGCACCAACTTCCACTCTAACTCATTCTTCTCCAGGACCCTAAATCTGTTGGACTCTTTACCTCTCTCAGTCTTCACTTCTGCAATGTACAGGCTTTTAAAAGCCAAGCTTGGTGTCACCTGATCATGACCTCTTGATCAAGCTCATCTCCCCTCCAATGCTTTGCAGTGTTGGTGGTGTTGTGAACTGAAAAGAAAGAACTTGCATTTCTCTAACACTTTATCAGCATCTCTCAGCAGCCTCATGCCCATAGAATGACTGTCACTCGGGTAAGCAATGCAGCTAATTTGCGCATATGGTCCCACATACAGCGAATGAATGTGAATGACCAGTTTAACTGTCTGGTATGTGTTGGTTAAAGAAGAAATGTTTCCCAAGATACTAGTGAGGCTCCGTGAGGGAGCAGTTATTGATAAATTTACATCCAATTCATAAAATTTAAATCCAATTCCACAAACGAGCATTTTCAGATTACAAAAACAGCAGGTGTTACTTTTTCTAGAACTTTCTTGCCTAGACATGTGTATCACAGCTGATTGATCATTCCTCTGTGCCAGTCTAGTTTCCCCTTTATCAATAATTAAGTTAATTTTATAAAGCTGAAACATGTTAATCATTTGGGTTATGTTCTTGATTTATCTAACTTCCATTACCAAGCATAGAATAATGAGGATGTATGCTTGAATTATTGATGCAACTGTGTGAATATTAAGGTGCTAGTAGAGGCAGCATTGCACAATAATATCATTTTAATTGTTAAAATCACATCTCATTATGAGTTTGACGTTAAATTCTTTGGCATAAAGCCTATCATCTGAAGGAAAAAGTTTTCGGAGAGAGTTAGGGTTGCCAACCCCTCCAGGATTACCCTGGAGGCTCGAGGAATTTCAAAACTAATCTCAAGGACACTGCTGCGAGGGAGCTAGGAGAAGAATCATAGGGACATTCAAAATTGTGTTTTGTTTTTAATTTTCTTTGAACGCTTTTGTTTATCAGTTCTAAAAATATCAGACATGGAATAAAAGGCAGCTACTTGCTTCCAAATTAGCTGTGGGAAGGCAGGGCACCACGAGTATCATCGTGTTAGGTGAACAATTGCAGGAGTGTGAGGATGGGGTGGTTGGAGGGAGGAGGTCATGCGATGACCTCCTGAATATATTGTCAATATAGATAAGTGTGAAGTAGTACATTTTAGTAGGAAGAATAAGGAAAATAAGTGTCTAAGTGGGGTAGAGGAGCAGAGGGATCTGGGGGTACAGGTACACAAATCACTAAAAGTAACGACGCAGGTTAATAAGGTGATTTTTTGAAAAAGCAACAAGGCACTGAGTTCATTTCTAGAGAGATAGAATTGAAAAGCAAAGAAGTTATGTTAAACTTGTATAGAATCTTGGTCAGACCACACTTTGAGTACTTTGAACAGTTCTGATCTCTATATTATAAAAAGGATGTAGAGGCACTGGAGAAGGTGCAGAAAAGATTTACTACAATGATACAAGAACTGAGATGTTCAGGAAAGATTGAACAGGCTGATCCTTTTTTCTCTAGAAAAGAGAAGACTGAGGGGTGACCTGTAGAGGTCCTTAAAATTCTAAAAGGTTTTGATAGGGTAGACGTAGAGAAGATGTTTCTACTTGTGGCGGAGACCAGAACTCATGAATATAAGAAAGTCACTAATAAATTGAATAGGAAATTCAGGAGAAACTTCTTTACCCAGAGAGTGGTTAGAATGTGGAACTCGCTACCACATGGATTACTTGAGCCAACTAGCATAGTTGCACTTAAGGCGAAACTAAATAAACACATCTATCTCTTCTTCTATCTATATATATAAACGGATACGTCTGTCTGTCTGTCTGTCCTTCGGTGTGCGTCTGTCTGGCTATACACTCGAAAGTTATAGAGCGTACCTACACGTGAGTTACATCAAAAGAAAGCTTACCATTCCAAAACGGTCGTAAGCATATTTACGTTTTGGCCGGACAAAAATTGCGCCCGCGGTATCCAAAAAACGTTCAAAATTCCGCTCATTAGCATCTCATTATCCGCCCATTAGCAATAGAGTGACGTCGAGGTCAACCAATCGTACGCCGGGTTCCTGGCGCGTGCGGGTGGGCCCTCCTACAGTCGCGTGACGGGACGATTGACCAATCCTACGCTTTGGTGACCTCACGGTCGACCAATCAGTGCGTGTGTAGGCGGGCCTTATCGTTCTGAACTGAGGTGAGTAGCCGCCATCTTGCTTCCATTCTTTTTCCCACTTTCTGTGTCTTTCTTTTCAAATATACATTTCCAGCAAATAAAAAAAGTTGCTTTTAAAACACACATTGTTTTTTAAAAAAGTTAATTAATTTGTACATCTTTTTTCTAACCTCTATAATTTTCCTACCTTTCACCGTTTTTGTAGGCCTCGAAGCCTCGGCCTCTCCTCCGCACCCACGCTCGAGCTAGGCACCTCCCGGCCCCAGTCAACAAGCGGCCTCCTATCGCCGCCATCTTTGTGAAGGCTGGAGGGGCGGCCTCAGCCGAGCGTTGCTAGCGCCACCATCTTAGTAAAGGTGGGTGGGGCAGGAGTCAGCGTGCGCGACTTGAGTGCGGCCCGGGCCTCACGCGGTAGGTTGCATGGCGGCGTCTCTCTGCTCTTGAAGCCAGCTCGGGTGGGGGGCGGGGCTCGGGAGATTGGAGGGAGCTCGGGGGGGCGGGCCTCGGGAGATCGGGGGGGGGGCGGGCATCGGGAGATCGGGGGGGGGCCGGCCTCTGGAGATCGTGGGGGGTGGGCCTCGGGAGATCAGGGGGGCGGGCTCTTGGGGGGGCGGGCCTCAGGAGATTGGGGGGGGCGGGCCTCGGGGAGATTGGGGGGGGGCGGGCCTCAGGGGGGGGCGGGCCTCGGGAGATCGGGGGGGGCGGGCCTCGGGGAGATCGGGGGGGCGGGCCTCAGGAGATCGGGGGGGGCGGGCCTCGGGAGATCGGGGGGGCCGGCCTCAGGAGATCGGGGGGTGGGGGCCAGCCTCGGGTTGATCGGGGGGGGCCAGCCTCGGGAGATCGGGGGTGGGTCTCGGGAGATCCGGGGGCGGGGCTCGGGAGATCGGGGGGCGGGGGCTCGGGAGATCGGGGGCGGGGCTTGGGATATCGGGCTCGGGGAGGCGGGTCGCGGGGAGGCGGGGGGCGGGGCTCGAGCTAACGGGGCGCACCCCCTCCTCCCTCCTCCCCCCTCCCCCCCTCTCTCCTCCCCCCCCCTCCTCCCCCCCTCCCTCCTCCCCCCCCTCCTCCCCCTCCTCCACCCCTCCCTCCTCCCCCCCTCCCTCCCTCCTCCCCCCCCCCTCCCTCCTACCCCTCCCTCCTCCCACTCCCTCCTCCCCCCTCCCTCCTCCCCCCCTCCCTCCTCCCCCTCCCCC